>NC_060952.1:8603705-8605885 GCF_022045245.1 Lucilia cuprina | reverse complement strand
GTATGGGGGCTAGGTGAAATAATGGACCGATTTCAACCATTTTCAATAGGCTTCGTCCTTGTGCCAAAAAACATGCTTGGTCCAAATTTCATCAAATTATCTTAAAAAAAATGCGGCCTGTACCTTGCGCACAAGGTTTACATGGACAGCCAGCCAGCCGGACAGACGGACGGACGGACATGTCTTAATCGACTCAAAAAATGATTCTGAATCGATCGGTATACTTTAAGGTGGGTATTGGACCAATATTTTTGTATGTTACAAACATCAGCACAAACGTATAACACTATAGCGGTGTAGGGTATAAACAACATTAAATCCCACATTAACAAAATTCAATATTAAAATTTATTTTATTTAATTTTTCTTTCTCAACATAACATTTTTCAATGTCAAATTTTGTCAAATAAACTGAAGAAATGTTTTTAATAATCAAGACCTACAAATAACTTAAAAAAAACTTTTAGTACTGCATAAATAACTATATTTGGTCAGCAAATTTTCAAATTTATTTAAATATATTTCTACTCATGTAAATATTAGTTTAACATTTATTCAATAATATTGGCTTTAGTTAGTTTTTTATATATTCCTAAAATGAAATATTATATAATTTGTTTTTATTACAGCAATTATTGTTTTATGTAAAACAACAGTTCTCTAGTCAACTAGAGTCCTTAGTTGTGGGTGCGCTACAACTACATATATGCATACATACACGATTGTGTATCAAAAGCTTCCAGCAAAAATATTTGTTGATTTTAGAGAGAATTTATAGCCGACTTATAAATTGTACGTGTATGTATGTATATGTAGTATAAATCATTATAGCTAGAGAATTTGATTAAGCTATGTCCATTTGTCTTTCAGTATTTACTAGGAAATCAATTTTCGAAAGACCACAAATATCTTCGTGAATCAAATCTTGACTAATTTTTTTAACAATATTTTCAAGAAAATTTCTATTTTAAAATAATTAAATTGAAAAAATATAAAGTAATTAAATTGAAAAAAAAAAACTTTTACACATAGAAAAGTTGATATGCATGTTAAAATATATTCCACTTATAGTAATTCAGCGTACTCCGATTTTTATAATCAACTCTTATGTCCTTATAAAAGGACTTCAAAGTTTTAAGTACTTACAATTTTAAAGGAATATTTAAAATATTTATATATAATGTATGATGCTAATATTAGTATAAAGTTCTGAAAAAACGAAAAAAATCAAATTTAAAAAGCTCTCATTTTCGACACAAAATCATTTTAAGATTTCCATTTATTTTTTTAATCCTGATGAATTTAAAAAAAATCGTATTTCTTTAATACAGAGAGCTTTAATTTGATTTGACTCCAACCCATTTCCAACGCTTAGTCCCACAGTCATTCCTCTGTGGGGTATCTGTTGATTTTCGGCAACAGCACCAAACTTATCCCGAAATACTTATTGACTATTATCATGCATCAGTCTTTTAACCGCCACTTACTCTTCCCGCGAATTTGGGTTTAAACCACAGCCACTACGTGGATCCCGAAGGAACCTCAACCAACTGACCAGCCAGGACATAGTCCTGCGGGAAACTGGCCACCCGTAGTACCAGATTATGCGGGTCTCTGGTCTTACCTCTGACAATCTATGCAAGGACTAAGCCAAACAGTAGACTGTAACCAATTTTTCAATTCCGGTCAGATTGGAGGTATTGGCCGGGATTGCAAAAACACCAAGGCGGAGGTCTTGCCAAGGTAACATGCCCCCGGGGGAGGCGCCCCTTTGAACAATTCAAAGAGCACTTAGGAACCACGGATCACAGCACATTGCTGCGCTGGTGCTTAACTTTCGATATGCAGATAGAGACATAACAAATGGATAAATATAAAAGCACATTCATATGAGTATATGAGTGGAAGTAGATACCTTTGTAACCTATTTAATTAAAACCTACTAATTTCCAAAATTTCGCCCCGCAATTACTTCGTTGATCACCGATAGACGCCACTTGGACCCCAATTGGACACTCTAACGACGTAGTCCAAAACTCTGTTCTACCGGTTCCAGTGTGGTTCGAACGAAGGTTAGTTAGTTAGTTAGTTAGTTAGTTAGTTAGTTAGTTAGTTAGTTAATTAGTTAATTAGTTAATTAGTTAATTAGTTAATTAGTTAGTTAGTTAGTTAGTTAGTTA
>NC_060952.1:8596830-8603605 GCF_022045245.1 Lucilia cuprina | reverse complement strand
TTACAAAAAATAAAAATTTTATAAAAGTAAAAATTGTAAAAATATACTCATGGTGTAGGGTATCATATGGTCGGCCATGCCCGACTATACTTTCCTACTTGTTAATAAAGAAAATTTACTGGTTTTATTTGAAATGAAAAAAAATCCTTGTAGTTTAAAAGAAGTTATTTAAATAAAGAAATATTTTTCTTGATAATAAAAATCCCTTAAAATTGTCCACGCATAATAATTATGCTGACGTAGGATTTTTTTTAATTATTAAATTGTCATTTTTTCATTATCTGCTCATACTTGGAATTAAGGTAATGATGTTTGTAATTAATATAACTAACAGAGGTAAAAGACAAGTAGATGAAACAAAGTAAAAATTCTAATGAAATAAATAACAAAAATACGTTTAATTATTGTTTTATTTATATTCTACACATGTATTCAAAATCAAATACATACAACTTGGTAATTGAAATGTCGAAGACAATTTAACCAGAAAGTTACACATTTGATTTGTGTTATTTGATGAATTGTTATTTGGATGTTGAAATATTCACGTAATACATTAAAGTGATGTAACAATTATTGAACAAAAAAGGGAATTTGGTTAATGTTAATGTAATTCTCTATTAATTAAAGTAATTGTAAGGTTTTTTCTGCAACAAATACAGAGGAAAAGTTATAACCCATTGTATTTAATCAAGACCAAGTTCGGCCAAGTTGCACTCTACACTCAATGAAAAAAATTCATAATCCAAAAAAAAAAAAAAATGTTTGTGCAATAAGTTTTTCATAAGAATAATGCTGCATTTTAATCCAATTAATAAATCTTGTTAATTAAATTACAATTACAAGTCAGTAATTTATTGCAAGATTTCCAACAAAACTTTTTTTCCTTTCTATAAAAAAAAAAAAAATCAATCACAATTATATTTAAGATTTTTCAACCTTAAAATTTTACATTTTTTTTGACCTTTCATGACGTTTAATTTCCTAATTGATTGATGAACTGTATTAGACAATTTAGTAGCTGACAGTGAAAAGTTCCTATTAAATCCATTTAACAAAGCAGCTTCCTGTCAGTAACGTTTTAGATAAAGTGTTAAAGCTAATTTATTATACTTAGTAACCCCAAAAATTTGTTTACTTAATAGGCGTGTTTTTATTAAAGCATTTCCTCAAGGGATTTCTTTCATTTGCCATGGAATGACAATGTTACATTCAAAGGTATACAAAGGTAATTATAATTACAAATACATGTGTAGACTGTATAAACAAAAATTGTGAAAAAAAAAGAATTCCATTTGTAGAAGGTGTTAATGTATTTGGTATTTATTTAAATTTTTAATCATACACGTATTGACTAAGAAAATAAAGCGGTCTTACATTTAAAATACCTATGGAAAATTCATTAATATAAAGTTTTTATGGAAATTTAAAATTTTATAGAATATTTTTATAAAAATTTAAAAAAATATCCACAGCAATTTACCACTTATATATATAATTTCTATGAAGAACTTATGGCTAAATTTATTTATGGTATTTTTGATATTGATATACAAAAAAGTTATTACACAAAAACAAAAAAAAACATTACTATGTAATAAGAGATCAAGAAAAGCAACTTGAGTCTAGCAATTTTTATCTTAAGACAAGAAATGCCTCAAAGATTTGGTATGTAGTAGGGTGGCCCCGTTTGTATGAAGGAAGTTGTAGATGTTCCCGACTAAAATTAAAGTTTAATTGATTACAAGATAGCGTTTTTAAAAAATTTTTGTCCAGGGGTCTATATGTGGCAAGCTAGATCAAAGGATAAAAATATTCCTTTTTTGAGGTTCTTATGATTTTTTCATATTTCTTCCAAAAGATATAAAATTTTGGTATCATAAGAAAGGTCCTTGAGAGACGGTTTCAATAGCATATCAGAGTAATCGAAATTTTTTCGTAAAATTTTCAGATTTTTTAAAATTTTACGAAAAAATATAAAATTTCGATTACTCTGATATGACATTGAAATCGTCTCTCAAGGACCTTTCTTATGATACCAACATTTTATATCTTTTGGAAGAAATATGAAAAAATCTTAAAAACCTCAAAAAAGGACCTTTTTTATCCTTTGATCTAGCTTGCAACATATATATATATATCGAATATTCAAATCAAATTTTAATGTTACTTTTTACCCATATTTTATAATAATATTGAATTTAATTAATTGTTTGTAAAACGGATACTAAATCAGAAGATCTGTTATAATTGAAAAAAAATTATAAAAATTTACATTCTGCAATGTCAAAAGTGGAATCCTTTCTGTTTTAAAAGTGATTCTATAGATTTTTTAAACGCTTGCAATAAGTGAAACAAATAGTTCCTAAAGTAAGTTATACACGATACAACAACACTGGTACAATGTGAGAAGCTTGGTTACGAAATTGCAAAGTGTGTAGGATTGCTTTAAGAAGTTGTGGGTTGGATGTACGAAAGATCAAAATGTTTTACAAAAGGTTCTCACCATAAAAATGCTTGTCGTACAACATTATTCTATTTTAATCTTAATTTTGTGGTAACCGCAGAGTCAGAAACATCGTGTGTGTTTAAAAAAAACAATTAAAAATTATTCGTGTTTAAAAAAAAAGAAAAAATTTACAATTGAATTACAATTACACTTCATTCATTTCGAATTTCGAATCAATTACGCAAAACTTCATTTCGAATTTCATTGTCATCCACGCTTTAATAAACCAGTTATCTACGTTATAGTAATTTTCTGAAGGGAACTTTATATGGGTGCTAGGTTAAATCGTAAACAGATATTGCCCATTTTTTCAACAGACAGGAAAGTCGGCTATATTGTTTTAGACTACTCGAATAACTATCACGAATAATTGACGACTCTAGTATGTAGGTATAATTGATGCATTTGATTTATCCTCAATGAGTAAGTTGTAGTACATAAAAAAGTTAAAAAAGCGCAAAAATTATTTAAAATATAAAGAACTTCTTCTTCAGGATTTAAATCGCTAAAAAAATAAATATAATTTTTGATGTGTAAAATAAGTTATAAGTTCATTTGTAAGCTTGGAGTATAATTAATATTTTTTTTATTAATAAACAATAACGCGTATACGCACAGGTGTCATTAATAAAAGCAGGACAATTTTACAATGTAAATGTTAGTTAGTTGTAGTCATTGAAATGTATGTTGTATGTTTGTGTTTGTATATGTAAGTTTACAATTGGGAGTTATACTATTTTTGATTTTATAAGGTTAATTGCTGTGATCACCATTTGTAATTGTGTTTTTGCAGTTTATCACAGAGAGAAACCAATTTTATTATATATATATTTTTTTAAAGTGGTTGAAAGGAACAGAAAAGAAAAACAAAATAACTCGCTACAATTGATTTCTATTTTGTTAACATTTTTGTAAATGTTAGTTAGGTAGTAAGATAGTTGTAGTCATTGAAATGTATGTTGTAAGTTTGTGTTTGTATGTATTAGTTGACAATTGAGAGTTATAACCTTTTTGCTGGGTAGTTAGCAGAGACTAAAAATAACGGGTCCACTTTGCTTTTATAAGGTTAATTGCTGTGATCACCAATTATAATTGTGTTTTTGCAAAGCATACAAAAATCAAGTAACAAAACAAAACATTTAAGTAAAAATCATTTTATAACTGTTATTCTGAGTGATTTATTATTAAAAAAAAAAAAAAATAAAATAAATCACAATTGAATCACTTTAGTTATGTGGCTCATTTAGTTTCAGTCTCTGGTAGTTAGTCAAATTAAATTCTTAACGAATATATTTGCAAACTTTTGGATATACATTTATGGCTGACACTACACTGATTAAGAATTTTATTTCTAACTAAACATTACTTACGCAACTACTTACTAGATTTAAAAAAATTATTCAACAGTTTAAACTTTAATCCTCTCAATAAAAATTTTACTTCTGCTATTTAAATATTTCAAAGTATAACCCTCAAAAATGATTTATGAGATTTTATAACTGTAATATGTTTAAATATTGTACAATGTGCATATATATGTACACACGTTTAAATAAGTATAAATAATCATAACTCTTTTTGTATTGAAAATATCTGTAATCATTTAAGTGACTGGCATTTAGGAATATTATTTACCACAAATTCCAAAAAGACATTTATATGAATATTAATCAAGACAAATTGCTTGAAATGTAAACTTATTTATTATTCGTTTATGTATAACTTAAAGTGTAACAAGATAAATGATTTGATATTGAATAGATAAACATAAAATAGTTTTCCTACTATGAAATTGGCAATATTTAGAACATTTAATATAATTATATGTATGATTTGTTTAAGTAAACAAATTGATATGTATTTAATAAACTTGGGGGAAATGCAATACTCTAGAGAAACTAAATATAAGTAAATGTTTTTATGAAGGATTTAAAAGAAACACTTGTAGTTTTGAGAATGGATACAGAGAAAATTATTAATTTTAAAAATTAAATTAAATTTTTTATTCGTTTTTTAATTTCAATATAAATATACGTCTTTTTATAGAAAATTTCTTTATAAATATTTTGCATGTGAGCTAACTAAAAAACATTAATCTATTTGGCTTTTTTGTATTTTTATTTTTAGCATGAAATGTATGAAGTAACTGGGCAATAATAGTTATTGCATTGCATTATTGCATTAATTCATTTTATTTTATTTCGGTATTGTGGCATTTGCATATATGTGAAATTTATATAAAGAGAAACGAAAAAGACTGCATCCCCTTTACACTATACAAAAATAGATTTATAATATAGGTCAAGTTTATAGTCTAGTCTATAGTCAAGACTATAATTCAGTCTATAGTCTATTCTATAGTTTAGTCTACAGCCTATAGTCTAGTCTATAGTCTAGTCTAGTCTATAGTCTAGTCAAGTCTATAGCCTATAGTCTACAGTCGATAGTCTATAGTCTAGTCTATAGTCTAGTCTATAGTCTAGTCTATAGTCTAGTCTATAGTCTATAGTCTATAGTCTATAGTCTATAGCCTATAGTCTATAGTCTATAATCTATAGTCTATAGTCTATAGTCTATAGCCTATAGCCTATAGCCTATAGCCTATAGCCTATAGCCTATAGTCTACAGTCTATAGTCTATAGTCTATAGTCTACAGTCTACAGTCTATAGTCTATAGTCTATAGTCTATAGTCTATAGTCTATAGTCTATAGTCTATAGTCTATAGTCTATAGTCTATAGTCTATAGTCTATAGTCTATAGTATAATTAAATTGAAAAAATATAAAGTAATTAAATTGAAAAAAAAAAACTTTTACACATAGAAAAGTTGATATGCATGTTAAAATATATTCCACTTATAGTAATTCAGCGTACTCCGATTTTTATAATCAACTCTTATGTCCTTATAAAAGGACTTCAAAGTTTTAAGTACTTACAATTTTTAAAGGAATATTTAAAATATTTATATATAATGTATGATGCTAATATTAGTATAAAGTTCTGAAAAAACGAAAAAAATCAAATTTAAAAAGCTCTCATTTTCGACACAAAATCATTTTAAGATTTCCATTTATTTTTTTAATCCTGATGAATTTAAAAAAAATCGTATTTCTTTAATACAGAGAGCTTTAATTTGATTTGACTCCAACCCATTTCCAACGCTTAGTCCCACAGTCATTCCTCTGTGGGGTATCTGTTGATTTTCGGCAACAGCACCAAACTTATCCCGAAATACTTATTGACTATTATCATGCATCAGTCTTTTAACCGCCACTTACTCTTCCCGCGAATTTGGGTTTAAACCACAGCCACTACGTGGATCCCGAAGGAACCTCAACCAACTGACCAGCCAGGACATAGTCCTGCGGGAAACTGGCCACCCGTAGTACCAGATTATGCGGGTCTCTGGTCTTACCTCTGACAATCTATGCAAGGACTAAGCCAAACAGTAGACTGTAACCAATTTTTCAATTCCGGTCAGATTGGAGGTATTGGCCGGGATTGCAAAAACACCAAGGCGGAGGTCTTGCCAAGGTAACATGCCCCCGGGGGAGGCGCCCCTTTGAACAATTCAAAGAGCACTTAGGAACCACGGATCACAGCACATTGCTGCGCTGGTGCTTAACTTTCGATATGCAGATAGAGACATAACAAATGGATAAATATAAAAGCACATTCATATGAGTATATGAGTGGAAGTAGATACCTTTGTAACCTATTTAATTAAAACCTACTAATTTCCAAAATTTCGCCCCGCAATTACTTCGTTGATCACCGATAGACGCCACTTGGACCCCAATTGGACACTCTAACGACGTAGTCCAAAACTCTGTTCTACCGGTTCCAGTGTGGTTCGAACGAAGGTTAGTTAGTTAGTTAGTTAGTTAGTTAGTTAGTTAGTTAGTTAGTTAATTAGTTAATTAGTTAATTAGTTAATTAGTTAATTAGTTAGTTAGTTAGTTAGTTAGTTAGTTAGTTAGTTAGTTAGTTAGTTAGTTTAGTTTAGTTTAGTTTAGTTTAGTTTAGTTTAGTTTAGTTTAGTTTAGTTTAGTTTAGTTTAGTTTAGTTTAGTTTAGTTTAGTTTAGTTTAGTTTAGTTTAGTTTAGTTTAGTTTAGTTTAGTTTAGTTTAGTTTAGTTTAGTTTAGTTTAGTTTAGTTTAGTTTAGTTTAGTTTAGTTTAGTTTAGTTTAGTTTAGTTTAGTTTAGTTAGTTAGTTAGTTAGTTAGTTAGTTTAGTTTAGTTTAGTTTAGTTTAGTTTAGTTTAGT
>NC_060952.1:8586830-8594330 GCF_022045245.1 Lucilia cuprina | reverse complement strand
TTAGTTTAGTTTAGTTTAGTTTAGTTTTAGTTTAGTTTAGTTTAGTTTAGTTTAGTTTAGTTTAGTTTAGTTTAGTTTAGTTTAGTTTAGTTTAGTTTTTTAGTTTAGTTTAGTTTAGTTTAGTTTAGTTTAGTTTAGTTTAGTTTAGTTTAGTTTAGTTTAGTTTAGTTTAGTTTAGTTTAGTTTAGTTTAGTTTAGTTTAGTTTAGTTTAGTTTAGTTTAGTTTAGTTTAGTTTAGTTTAGTTTAGTTTAGTTTAGTTTAGTTTAGTTTAGTTTAGTTTAGTTTAGTTTAGTTTAGTTTAGTTTAGTTTAGTTTAGTTTAGTTTAGTTTAGTTTAGTTTAGTTTAGTTTAGTTTAGTTTTTTTAGTTTAGTTTAGTTTAGTTTAGTTTAGTTTAGTTTAGTTTAGTTTAGTTTAGTTTAGTTTAGTTTAGTTTAGTTTAGTTTAGTTTTATTAGTTTAGTTTAGTTTAGTTTAGTTTAGTTTAGTTTAGTTTAGTTTAGTTTAGTTTAGTTTAGTTTAGTTTAGTTTAGTTTAGTTTAGTTTAGTTTAGTTTAGTTTAGTTTAGTTTAGTTTAGTTTAGTTTTAGTTTAGTTTAGTTTAGTTTAGTTTAGTTTAGTTTAGTTTAGTTTAGTTTAGTTTAGTTTAGTTTAGTTTAGTTTAGTTTAGTTTAGTTTAGTTTAGTTTAGTTTAGTTTAGTTTAGTTTAGTTTAGTTTAGTTTAGTTTAGTTTAGTTAGTTAGTTAGTTAGTTAGTTAGTTAGTTAGTTAGTTAGTTAGTTAGTTAGTTAGTTAGTTAGTTAGTTAGTTAGTTAGTTATTGAGTTAGTTAGTTAGTTAGTTAGTTAGTTAGTTAGTTAGTTAGTTAGTTAGTTTAGATAGATAGTTAGTTAGTTAGTTAGTTAGTTAGTTAGTTAGTTAGTTAGTTAGTTAGTTAGTTAGTTAGTTAGTTAATTAGTTAGTTAGTTAGTTAGTTAGTTAGTTAGTTAGTTAGTTAGTTAGTTAGTTAGTTAGTTAGTTAGTTAGTTAGTTAGTTAGTTAGTTAGTTAGTTAGTTAGTTAGTTAGTTAGTTAGTTATATAGTTAGTTAGTTAGTTAGTTAGTTAGTTAGTTAGTTAGTTAGTTAGTTAGTTAGTTAGTTAGTTAGTTAGTTAGTTAGTTAGTTAGTTATTTAGTTAGTTAGTTATTTAGTTAGTTAGTTAGTTAGTTAGTTAGTTAGTTAGTTAGTTAGTTAGTTAGTTAGTTAGTTAGTTAGTAAGTTAGTTAGTTAGTTAGTTAGTTAGTTAGTTAGTTAGTTAGTTAGTTAGTTAGTTAGTTAGTTAGTTAGTTAGTTAGTTAGTTAGTTAGTTAGTTAGTTAGTTAGTTAGTTAGTTAGTTAGTTAGTTAGTTAGTTAGTTAGTTAGTTAGTTAGTTAGTTAGTTAGTTAGTTAGTTAGTTAGTTAGTTAGTTAGTTAGTTAATTAGTTAGATAGTTTTTGTAGGTTATAATACAATCGCATATAATACTTTATTACTTATAACCATTTTTCAAATATATGTTTTCGCAAACATTTCCATCTCATTGAAATTCATCACTCCATATGAATTGACCGGAACAACATTTGCTCGTGCATAAAATTTAAGTATCGTTACAATTGTTATAATTTTACCAAAGTTATTTTAAACTGCATCAATAAACTTGACAAACAAAAGCTGTAGGAAAATCAACAACACATATTGAATAATACATATTAATATCTGGTTAAAGTGAAGTTGAAATAAGTGTAATTGAAATTGGGGGAAATAAAATTAAAAGTTATTTTGATTCATAGGAATTATCTTATAAAAAAATTTATTGTAATAAAATATTTCAAATGTTTTATATTGATTCAATTTAACCATTTTAATTGATTCAATGAAACATTGAAATGAATAAAAACTTTAAGGTTTTTAAATGAAACAATGAAAAGACCACTAGCTTGCTTTAAACTTTAAATATATTTAGTGTTTTTTTTAAGGGATTTTGTATTTCGATTATGGGGTTCAATGATATGTCAAAATCTATTTGTGAAAATAATCCTTTTTATATTATTTGATTTTATGAATAAAACTATTATGTTTTCTAATAAGAATTTTTTCACTAGGTTCGTGTTCAAACAGGCCAAAAAATATGTATTTATTTATTTATGACATGAATTTCCATTTTAATTGTGGTCAATTTTATATAAATATAATGAATGACCCCAGCAGTTGTCTGTTAAATTATTGAAAAAATATCAAAAAGGAAGAGAATTCAAATTTGCACATATTCACAAATTTCCATAAAATACTAAAAATAAAATAATTCAAGCAAATGTGTATCATGCTGTTTCATTACTTTGGTAGCTTTAACTGGCCGACTGATTACTTTTGCTTTTGATGATGTTGAAGTTTTGTGCTATTCTGTTCTGTTCATATTGTGGTGGCTCTTATATGGTCAACCAATATTTTAACAAGCAACTCACAAACACAATACTTACGCACACACCCGTAAATAATAAAGATAAATATGTATATGTGTGTGTTTGTACTTTTGTGTATCATGTTGTTAAAGTATTTGTAAGTTCATACTTCCCAACAATCACTAAGGGAAAAGCGGAAGCGGATGTTCACACAGAAAACAAACGACAACAAAGAAACATAGCACTTTTATATTAAAACCCTGAATTAATATAGATATAGGATCTTTTGGGATTAATATGATTAGAATGGTGGAAAAATATCAACACTTTTTAAATGGAACATATGGATGAATTTTATTTTTATAATGAAATGTATATCAGTTGTTATTCAAATACATATTTGTTTTTATATTTACTCAGTCAAGTGCTTATGCGTGCTTATGTATTGTGTATGTTTGTGCAAGTGTAAAAATGTGTTAGATATATATTATTGTAACAATATCCGAAACTCATGCATAATAAATCAACAGAATTTGTATTTTTGAACACGAGTTTTTCTATTTTATTAAATTTATTACAAAAATTTGATGAAACATTATTATTGTTTTCTTTTCATATTTTTAGATGTATTACTAAAATATGCAGGGGTTCTAGTGATTTTGTTATGAGCGGTTTGTTGTTATAACAGTTGTATGGCAAAACATTTTTCTTTGGAAAGTTTTTTTTTTCTGAGGTAATATTCTCTAGAAAAGAAGCTGTGAATTTAAAATTTCTTTAGAAAATTATTCGCTGTATTTAAGTTTTGTTGGAAAGTTCTTGCTGACATAGTATTTTTATCGAAAATAAAATTTGTATAAAAATTTAATTGCTTTCATGTAGATGACATAAGGTATCCAAAAGAAATTTAACGTTTACATAGTGTTCCTACAGATTAATACACATTCTGACAAAACATTTTTAATAAAAACTTGATCATTGACAAAAGGAATAAAATAGAAACTTAATCGCTGTCAAAAGAAAACATAACGCTGTTTTAAAGTTTTAAAAAATTTCCATAAAATATTATTACTGACATAACACCTTTGTTGGCAGGTCATTCTAACGATGTCACTTGGGCCCGTTAGATTGAGATATTGTCAGCGTATTAGTATACTTCACCTAATTTACAGTGGTCCTACCCAAACAATTTTGTCGAACCAAAAAAGATTACATTCTTTCAGATATCAAATCAGTTTCTTCTTGTCCTGACAGATCATGTCGTAGTCATTTCTGAGAAGGTTAAGTCTTCTTGAAAAGATCACAAAGACCCTGTGAACAGTCTCCACTGCTGTTCTGTAAATTTTCTCTCAGAATATCATCCTAGTCCTCAATCAACATTGGGTAAGTTTTGTTTTTTTGCATGGATCTCGAAGGACCTGTGGACTGTATTCACTGTAACTCAGTAAATTTACTCTCGGGTCAAGGTCCTCGTCAGTCTATCGAGCATAGAACGTTTAAAGGTTGAAATCCCCTTTAAAAAGGTGTCAACGATGCTGATCTCTGGTGATCTAGAATCCAATACAATACTCTTGTGTAGTGTTTCTCCATAAATGAAAGGCATTTTATGACTTAAAAGAGCCCCTAGGGCTTCCTAAGCATCAGTATATATGTATATACATGAGAATATTAATACCGTATATTCGATAAAAAGAGATCCAGTTTGCATTAGTTTCGTAATAAATGCCTGGCATTCTAAGACTTAAAAGAGCCCCTAGGGCTTTCTAAGTATCGGTATATATATGGAATATTAATACCCTATATTCGATAAAATGAGTTTTCTGACCGTTTTATGACCTATAATTTTGCCTAAATAATGCTAAATCTTGGATAAAGATTGACTTAATAATTTCTGAATATAGGGTGTCAATATTATATAACCTGAATACATATGCTTTCTAAGAACATTGTTGCATCAAGAATACTTTTCTAATTTAATAAAACAAAAATCTACTATAAGTTTACATCAAGTTTATTCTGCGTGTATGTATGTATGTATGTATGTATGTATGTATGTATGTATGTATGTATGTATGTATGTATGTATGTATGTATGTATGTACATTAGGTTGGTCCCGTTTGCATGGAGAAAAAATAAGTTGCACTAATAATGTCGCCGAAAATGAGAGCTTGGTTCATTCTAAGACACCGTTTATCAAATATTTTCTACTCAGTTAATTATTTGATAATCCTTTGAAGACAAATCATAAAATTTTTAAAAATATTTTAAAAATCGTTCTTTTCGTTCGGAACATCAATAACTTTCATTTTAGGATCACCCTAATGTTCATATATATGTATAATCAATTGTTTGCTGCTGTAATACAAGAGCCTATAGATTGATGTTAAAAAATTTTTGTAAATTTTGATTGCTTTTGATTTAATATTCCCCATGAAATGTTTAGAGTTCAAGGCAATTTTAAACAATATTCCGACATAAATTTAAATATTTAGTTTTTGTGTAGGTTTTTCTTTAAATTATAGAAATGTTTAAATATTTAAATTAATTTTTTGACATATTATCACATGAATATTTCATGAAACTGTGTTTCATGCGTCATGAGGTATGAGATAAAACCATTATTAAACAGAAAATTTAAATTTAAAACAAAGCTAGGATTTTAAGTTGTAATTGTGTTTTTTTGTCTGACATTCATAAACTTATACCAACAGCATTGTACTTTTTCGTCTTTCCTTCCTTATTATTATTTTTATTATTACTGTTATGGTGTTTTAGTTTTACAAGCACATTTACTTATATTTTCCATAAAAACTAAAACTTTTTAATAAATGTAATCTTTCTACATAATTTTTTTTTACAATGAATAAATAAAATAATAAGAAGGAAATAAGTTACGAACAAGAAAACACAAGTTTAAAGTGAAACAAAACTTATGTAAGTGTAATTTACTTAAACACTTAAACTTAAATATCCGCCACAATTTTATACATTTTTTGTGTATTTTTTGAGGCAAAACACTTGTACGTATTTATTAATAAAACAAAACCACAAAGCGAATAAAACTTAAACCATAAGCAAAAAAAATTTGAAAATAAAATAAAAACTAAAATGTAAGAAAGTAATAAAAACAAGTAAGGAAGGGCATGGTTGACCACATGATCTCCTACACTACAAATATTTTTTTATAATAAAGCTTGTAACTTTTTTAGAAATATTTTAGCAATTTGTTATCGAGTCATTTTCTGAAGAGGACTTTATATGGGGGATAGGATTAAATAAAGCCATTTTCAATATGTTTCTTTTTTGAGTCAAAAACTGTGCCAAATATTATAAAATTATTTTGACAATTGCGACCTCTTTTACATGGACACACAGGCGGACTGACAGATAAAAACATAGACAGACGGACAGGAGGGCATGGCTAAATCGACATGAATCTGATTGTGGATATATGACTAATATTTTTGGGTGTTACAAAGAGCTTACCAAATTTTATCAAATTATAATTATTACTGAAACCTGCAGCGTGAGCACAAGGTTTACATGGACAGACAGACGGACAGGCGGACAGACGGACAGACGGACAGACGGACAGACAGACAGACAGACAGACAGACAGACAGACAGACGGACTGACAGACAGACAGACAGACAGACGGACATAGCTAAATCTACTCAGAAAGTGATTCTATTCCGTTTGCTATACATAAAGGTAGTTGAAGAGCCAATATTTTTGGGTGTTACAAACATCATCACAAACAAGTAATACCCTACCCACTATAGAGGGTATAATTACAAAAAGGAAAAAATATATATTAGACATTTATTTCACTTTTAAATATCTATGTAATAAATGAAAATTCTAAGAACATTTTGTGAAACAGATTTTTGCTAGTAATAAAAGTCTAAATTTAAAAGGCATGTAAATATTTACTATTTTCATATTAATAAGAAGTTTTAATGTTCACATCCTAAACTCACATTGTTGTGGTTAAATGATTACGATAAAATTCTAGAATATTAAAAGAATTACGACTTAAGGTCGTAATTTTAATGGAGTAATTTAAATTTGTTTTATAAGATTTTATTTTACAAGCGGTTTGATGTAGTTGTTCTTGTTGTATATAATTATAAAAGTTATTTTTAGATTTAGTTTAATTCACTTTTTTCTTAATAGTTACTAATAAATAAAATTAATGGAAAGGAAAAGTGTTAATGAAGATTGTTAAAAACTGAATTTCTTACACAAAGGTAAAGGTTATTGTACTAAATTTGTCAGAATTTAAAAAATTCAAAAGTAAATATAACATATTATTTTCCTTAATTTTTAAAATTCAAAAGTTAATATAACTTTTTATTTTCCTTTATTTTTAAAAAACTAAATATTTTACTAACAATAAATAAAATAAATCTATCAATCATTCGAGTTTAATAAATATATATCTATTTCAATTAACAACTGACAAACAATTTCCTTCAATCGATATTCCATCCTATTGCGATTATTTTTATATTTTAAAGAAAAAAAGTAAAAGCAACCAATTTAGCAATGACATTTATATGTATGTTTTTCTTAAGTTACATATAAAATACTAATATTTGTATTTCAAATTACATTTCAATATTATCAGTCATTATTAGCTGCTCAAGAGTAGAGCCAAAGTTTAAATAGCAATTTCCGAAATTGTATGTATTTTAAAAGTTATAGTATTTAGTTTTTATTTGACAAGGGTTTCTTGCCTGTTTGTGTATTTTTTTTCTTATGAATTAATGCTATTTATAACAATTTTGCGATTTTATTAGTTGAGAAAAATCGTAATTTCAGATTTGTTACTCTATTTTAGTTTTGACTACAGACTATTAAATAATTAGTCTATTAATTAGAAACAATAAATATATTATGTAGTCTGAACAATATAATATCCTCGTGACTATATACCGTAAACTGAACCGATTATATAGATGGACTTTACACTATATGGCTACAACTGAACTAGAACTGAACTAGAACTGAACTAGAACTGAACTAGAACTGAACTAGAACTGAACTAGAACTGAACTAGAACTGAACTAGAACTGAACTAGAACT
>NC_060952.1:8581465-8586730 GCF_022045245.1 Lucilia cuprina | reverse complement strand
CTATAGACTAGACTATAGACTAGACTATAGACTAGACTATAGACTAGACTATAGACTAGACTATAGACTAGACTATAGACTAGACTATAGACTAGACTATACTAGACTTTAGACTAGACTATAGACTAGACTATACTAGACTGTAGACTAGACTAAATATTTAACCAAATTTTTATAAAATTTAAATTTATTAAATTTTAATCAATAAAATTTTCAATTGATTTCATCCTTAAGTTCACAAACAATAATGAAAACATTAAGCAAAGATATCAATGTCTACTAGTATCATGAGAATTGTTTTTAATCCATCATTCATTTAATCATTCTGTCATTTATACGTTTCTCATCTTGTCGTTGTTTTCGCTCTCTTTTTACTTTGTAAAATTACAATAAATAATGTTTACACTTCAATTAACTTTAAAATTATATTGACAGCAAAGGACCTTAGCAACAGCCACAGCAACAAGAATAGCAACATTTACAAGGCTAGAAACAACAACAGCAGCAGTAATAATATTGAATTGTAAGTTACAATTCATTAATTTAGAAAAGTTATTGTCATTAAAATTTACAAGACAAATTGTATGTAGATTAGGAATTCCTCACTTATTTTAGTATTATATATTTTTTGGTGGATTTTCTAAAAAGGGTAAATTTAAGGTTTTTAAAGAGTTTTAACAGAAATGAAATAAAACTCTTTGAATATAACATTTTTGTGTTTTTATTTATTCCGAAAATGTAATGAAACCATATTTAAAGATGAAAAAGTTGTGTATATAAGAAGAGAAATAAAAAGATACAGACATGAAAAATAATGTTAAATATTAATTATAATCAATGGTGCGAATGACTGATTATAAAATTGTTGTAGGCTGTCATATGGTGTTGTTTGTTATGAGGGTCTTATATAAAATATGGAAAGTTTTTTTGTTTTTATATTACTTATATAACTGACCTTCTTTCAGGCGAAAAAACACATTTTTGTGTCTAATTATGTCTATACCTTTTACCATGGCGATATAGCTAAAATTTTGTTTTATAATTTTTTAATTTCAAGGTCTAACCTCTCATTTTTCAGTGACTACATTGAAATAACTATATACATAGATACGTACATGTATAACTCGTAAGTACTATATTTTGAGTTTTGAAAGAAGACAGCCAGACGGACTCACAGATTGGTATACAGAAAGGCAGACATTCAGTCAGACTGATATACAGTTTAAACAAAACCGCCATTTATAAAGATCCGGAGTATATATATGTTCAAAATGATCAAGAAATGTATGTTAGATATAACTTGTCACTAATTGGAATTTATTTCAATAATAAAGTGTCAATAAAATCCTTATTATGTCCTTATTATATTAACTCTTACAAATACACCTTAATACAAAATCTTTGGGACAATTATTATATGTAATTTTTTTTTTGATGACACGATTTATTGTTTAATAAAATGTTTTTTTATATATATTTTTTCCACTTACGGAGACAATCATTATCAATAAGAGTTTCAATATGTCAGCAGTTTATAAACAACAAGTATAAGAGGTATTCATTTTACGATGTCATCTTTTGGGCGGTAAGCGTAATAAATTAATGAAAACAATATTTCAACAACAATCAATATTTTATGTGCAAATCATATTAAATAAACCTGCTGAGTATTATAATGTTGGACAGTGTAATGTATGCATTTGAAAGAAATTTTATTTCGATGGTAAAAATTGTTAAAAAATTTACAAGAAAATTTTTAATATTATTAAAAGGATTATTTTTATTAAAAAAACTTCAATGTATTCAATTCTTTTTTTTTCATATCAGTTAGTTTGTTCGAAGATGTTCAAAAAAATAACAAAATACAAATCTGCTTACCCGAATTTCACGGACTTAAAACTGGCGCTTCAGTTATTTCTTGTATTTATTAGTTTTTCTACAATACTCAGTGCTCCATTAACAAGTTATTTTATAGTACTTTTTGGACTAGATTTTACATAAAAGTATAAATTGAAGTTTTTGTTTTAAATACTGTTATCAACAGGGAAACCGAAAACATGCTCTAAAAAAAGTGTTTTAAGCGCTTTAAATATGCCGTAAAAAGCTCAAAATATGCTCTTAAAATTTAAAATATATGCTCCAAAAATAAATTTTTTTATTATTTTTTAACATTGAAAAAGCTCAAAAAGACTGAAATTGTAATGAAATAATAAATGTTTAATGTCATATTCTATATCCTACAACATTTTTTTATAAATGTTTCATCTCATAGTTTGAAGAACTAGTATAATAGAATTCCGTTTTACGTTCAGATAACCAATAAATAACATGAAACCATTTGGTCCCCAAAAAACATATTTCAAACAACAAAGTTTGACACATTTCTTCCAATTGTATTCATAGCTTTTAAACTGACATTTTAATCGGTGTTGTCATAAATTCCAATAATTAGTTTTATAAACTATAAAAATGGATTGGTCTCATGAAATCAAAAGTAATCGGTATGTCCGATTTAAAATATAATGCTTTATTGTATAAAAAACTATAACATAACGAAATTTTTTTTTTCAAAATTGTAAAATAAGCTAAAAAATTAAAAAAAAAGATAAAAAAATAAAATTTTATTTTTTTTAAATTAAGTTTTGAAAAGAAAATTAAAAATGTATAAAAACGAAAAAAAGCGAAAACATCAAAATATGCACTAAAAGAGTAAAATATGCTTTAAAAACTCGAAAATATGCTTTAAATATGCTAAAAAGTCAAATCATGCAAAATTATGCTCTTATGGGTAAAATATGCAAAAATATGCTACAACAAATCGATGCCAAAATTCTTAAATTGGTCTGAAACGTGTAAATATCTTATCCATGAGTCCATACGACGCACCACAAAAAACATGCATTTGCATATTTTGGTTTCCCTGGTTATCAACAAGATTATTTATTACCAATTTTTTTGTTTGTTTTGTATTAAAAAGAAGGCTGAAAAATAAGTACTTATATAATATTTTATTTGTGTGCCATTACTAGACTCCTTGTTGGTAATGCCGATGGTATGTAGTAGTTATTGAAAAGTAAGTTGTTGAGTAAGTAAAAATCATTTCGATGTCTTTGCTGGTAATAAATACTTGCATGTGAAATATTGTACTAAGTGCGTTAGTTAGTTTGTTAGTAAGTTAGTTGATTGGTTAGTTAGTTGGGTGGTTAGTTTGTTAGGTGGTTAGTAAGTTAGTTAGTTGGTTAGTTAGTTGGTTAGTTGGTTAGTTGATTAGTTGATTAGTTGGTTAGTTGGTTAGTTGGTTAGTTGGTTAGTTAGTTAGTTAGTTAGTTAGTTAGTTAGTTAGTTAGTTAGTTAGTTAGTTAGTTAATTAATTAGTTAGTTAGTTAGTTAGTTAGTTAGTTAGTTAGTTAGTTAGTTAGTTAGTTAGTTAGTTAGTTAGTTAGTATACTAATTACTAACTTACTGGAGGTCATTTTTTAAAGTTCTTTAAAAATTCCTTAAATTTAAAAGATTTAATGTTAAATTTACTCATTATCAAATCACTTCATTTGAAACGCAAACTCGATTTAATTTTATTGCGTCAAATTTAATGTACAAAAGCAAACATGTTTCTTTCTCTGTTTATGTTCGTGTCCATGTTAAATGTCACATAAAATTGTCTTCTTTAAAATAGAGAAAAAACCACAATAGACATTTATTGTATCACTCTTCTTTTTAGCTTTCAATTCTATTTATTTTGCTTTTTTTACATCTTTAAAATACTATTTGTTTTCTTTTTTTTTGCTTTTTTAAAGTAGTCACTTTAAAAATGTTTTCAATAAGTGTTAAATATTGTAGTTGAGCGGTTTTTTGTTGTTTAAAAAAAGAAATCAATTTTATGTTTCTAAATTTAAGACTTAAAAAAAACCTAAAAAATTAAGATCTCATCACTTTCAGTCTTATAAAATAATGTTTGTTTTTTTTTCTATTATGACGTTGACTGTGCCTTTACACAGTGGCCATGAGAGCTAAAAGTGAGATTATATTTTAGATGACAACACAAACAAAACAAATCATTAATTATATTTCATATGGTATAATTTAAATTTGTTTGATATAAAAAAATTTATGAGAAAAACGAAAAATGTTTGTATAACACTGCCCACTGCTTTCCCATTGTGCAGCCAAGCTCTTAAAATTTGTGTGCAAATAATTAAGTTTTTTCCTTTTTATAAGAGTGTCATTGTTCAAAAAATCTTTTTTTGGGTTTTTGTTTGTGGTTTTTTTCAATTTATTTCTACTCCTTAAAAGGCCTCGACAATACATAATTGTTGTTTTTTGTATACACATATACATACGCATGTTTTCTTCTTTAATTTTACACTTATTTGATTTGAACGACATTTTTGTGTTCCATGCTTCTTCAATGAAACTCCTTCCTTTTTTTATAAGTGTCCCTTGCTATCTCTTTAACAATTTCATTTTGTAACATAATTTTACAGTTTTTACTATTAATAATGACGTTAACAAACGATAATTATGTATTTATATTTAATATTGGTGTTGAAAATAGTCATTTCAATAATTATAAAAGAAAATTAACATAGTAAAGTATAATAAATATAAAATATTTAGTTGGTCTATTTTCTCGACATTATTTACTTATACATATATGTCTCCAAAGTCACTGAAATGTAAACATACATATAACAAATTAAAGTCCCTTATCATTCGGTTGAGCCATATTATTTCTTATTTTATAACTGCTTTTCCTTTATAAAGATAAAATTAACGTTTAGTAAATATTTGTACAAATCCAACAATTGTTTATTAAAATATTTGTAATATATCATAAAAAAGTAATTGTTTCAGTTTTATGACAATTATATGTCAAATTGAATGAATTTTTTGTTTCTCTTTTATATCGTTTTGGTACATACAAGTTGTTAGTGGTCAATAAATAGAGAAAATTATGCAATAAACGAATTGATATTCTGAATTGAAAACAAAAGAGGTTGGTTATAATTTGGTGCAGTAAAAAATATAGTTGCGACTATAAGTCTGTATATGTAAAATGTAGACTAAAGTTCAACATGTCTATAGTTCCAGTTTAGTTGTAGTTCAGTTCTAGTTCAGTTCTAGTTCTAGTTCAGTTCTAGTTCAGTTTTCGTTCAGTTTTCGTTCAGTTCTAGTTCAGTTCTAGTTCTGTTCTAGTTCAGTTCTAGTTCAGTTCTAGTTCAGTTCTAGTTCAGTTCTAGTTCAGTTCTAGTTCAGTTCTAGTTCAGT
>NC_060952.1:8562919-8581365 GCF_022045245.1 Lucilia cuprina | reverse complement strand
AAGTTAGTAAGTTAGTAAGTTAGTAAGTTAGTAAGTTAGTAAGTTAGTAAGTTAGTAAGTTAGTAAGTTAGTAAATTAGTAAGTTAGTAAGTTAGTAAGTTAGTAAGTGAGTAAGTTAGTAATTTAGTAAGTTAGTAAGTTAGTAAGTTAGTAAGATGGTAAGAGTTTTTCATTTCAAACTCTTCTGCATTTAAAATGGCACAACAACAAACTAAGTTAACAATTGGTTACCATTCGTTCCATCTCCTTAAACGCAATAAAAAATAATAAATTACTTGTAATTTATAAGCAACATAAACTTGAGATATCAATATTTATAAAAGTGGGGCAAATATCTCTGAAAGTTTGAGTGTAAAAAAATTACCATGAATGAACTCTATTAATTAGCTCTCTAACATGGTTAGTTTTAGGTTAATTGGCCATAAACTTGTTGATTTTAATTAAGTAAAATACACATTATACTAGTATTGCAATCTTATCGTCTTTATATAAACAAAAACCTAAAACTGATTAATCAACAATTTTACAAAAAAAATGTACAAAATTAAAAAAGCTTTATTGTAAGAATTGTCGGTTGTATGTTTAATATATGAACTAAATTATAATTACATATTAAGTATACGCTGGGAAAACAAAAAATTTAAACGAAATTTCATCTCATTAAATTACCGTTAAGCAACAGATTAAACGTTTAGATATGTATTCTTAAGACTATTTGCATTTAAGTTTCTAAAGAGAAATAAGAAAATAATTTCTTTATCTAAATTAGTTGTCAAATACACTCTTACATGTTAAGTTTTGTTATTCTGTTTTAAAATGTTTAACAAAAGTTTTCCGTGTAATTTTGTAGGAAAATGTAAAATTTACATTTTTTTTAATTCGGGGTTAATGAATTTTTCTTGTTCTTTAAATTCTTTTGTATTATTTGTCAACTCTAGTGATTTTTATGTAGCACTTTTAATTGGATTGACTATTATCGACTAGAAAAGAACTTGAAAGACCAACAAGAAAAATACTTAAGTAAAAAATTAAAATAATTAAAAGGTTTAAGAGGAAATCTAAGAAATGTGTTTGATTTTTAGCTTTAAGTAGTCTCAGTGGTATCCTTTTATTTATGGTTTTGGTTTTGTGTTGGTTTTGTAAATTTAAATATAAGGGTCTTCTTATTCGTAACAATTTATCACAGGTTTATAAGACAATTTTTCATATAAAATTTGTTTTATAAACCTTTGATAAGTTGTTTTGAATGAGGCAGTAAATATTTAAAGCTCTAATAAAATGTAAGAACTGTCCTAAGCACAGTGTCACTCTTTTATTGGAAAACATTTTTTGACTGTAATAAAAAAACTAACTAACTAACTAACTCACTAACTCACTAACTCACTAACTCACTAACTCACTAACTAACTAAATAACTAACTAACTACCCAAATAAATAACAAACTTACATTGAAACACTTTTGGTTCACCAGGACGTATACATTGTTTATAAGTACAATGAATTGGAAATATTAATCATACGCTTTCATATGTTAGAAATTAAATTTTTGGTTTCAACCAACATGCAATTTTATATGAAATTTTAGAAAGAATCTAACAAAAAATGGAACCCTCCACCTTAATTTTTACAAAATCACATAAATTTTACTTTTTATCAACATTTGCTGATTTTTTACATAACAAATAGTTTGTTAAAGATTTTTATTCGCATGTCCCACTGCTACATAAACATTCTAAATATAATTTTTCAAAAATAGTTGTGTGAAACTAGTAAAAGTTTTGTACAAGTAAACAAAAAAAACTTTATTACAAAAAATATGTAAATATTAAATATTTTTGCTTAAAAGCAAAAAAAGAGAATATTTAAAAGTTATAACAATGTTCACACATTTTATTATTTTTAATTAATTGAAAAGAATACAAAACATAACACAGTACAGAATTTGCTTTAAAAGTAATCTTACTCAAAATAGGAAAGCAAAATTTCAAGAAAACAGAAAAATCTCTAAAATTAAAATTCCATTTATCAAAAACTATATAGAGTTTGCACACTATTGCAATAAATAGCAATAGATATTTAATGTCCCTTTTATTTTAATTAATTTAAATTAAATTAACAAAATACCTTAATATAAAATTTATAATTAGATTTTTAAAGATATCCTCTTCTCACTAAGTATCAACAAATAACCAACTTTAAAATGACAGAATATTGGTTGCCTTGTGTTTTCATGTTAAACATGTTTATTTAGCCTTGTAAAATTTTAAAGCTTTGACAGTATAGTTGTTGAAAATATCCCAACAAGTTGCACTTAAACTAACAAACTCGTACATTTATGTAAATGTTCTCTTTTACAGGGTTTAATGTTCTTCTAAGTAATACCACTTAAACTAGACCACCAAATTACAATAAGGGCTATTTGGAAAAGACTAGACAAGAGCTTTATGTAATATGTGGTAAGTCTGTTGCAATAAAGAGTTATTTAAATATATATTTTATGTCTAAGGAAAGCCCACAGAAAATGTAGTTGTTAAGTATTTTATTGGCATTTTTATACTCTAATACTTTTCAAAATTTGCATTAAAAATGGAACGAAATGGATATTTAACACTCTTTTAGTTTAAAAGGGTATTAGGGACTTTGTTTAACTATGGTGTTTTCTATTAAATTTACATTTTACTTAAATACAAGTGTTTAATAGAAAACACATTAAGCTTTGAAAATTATGCAATATCTTAAAGCAGCATATATTTTAAACTGAAATTTGTTTAAATGTTTTTACTAAATTCTTAAGTTAGATCTATAATCAATTTTAAATTGTGATAAAATATACAAAACTATTAAATAATATATCGAAAACTTAATATCATATGATTGCAGATTAATCTGTTGATTACATATTACACTTCGAACACTTGTTCACTAACTCCACTTTATAAATATATTCACTTAGTCCTTCACAACTTGTACTCTACACAAGAGAAAACGATAAATTCAAATCGCAATTATGTAAATAATTAGTTCATCGATATCGTCTGGCTACTCTACTGTCCAGCAAAAAGACTGCAGCACCTTCTAGTCCATTTATTATACCAATGCCTACTCTATGTACTATACCTCTGTCTAGTCTATTTCATTGTGCAGTTTATGGATTAGATCATTGTCTTGTCTACAAACTAGAACACTGTCTAATATAGATGACTAACTAAGTCAATGACTAGACCGGTGTCTAATATAGTCCAGTATAAAGACTAGATGGCTGTCAAGTCTATTAACATTTGTTTATTTCATTAACTAGAAAACTATCTAGTTTATGGACTAGATCATTGTCTATTCTGTTGTCCATATCCCTGTCTAATCTATTGACTTGACCAGTATCTAATACACTCCAGTATAAAGCCTAAATGACTGTCTAGTTCATTAACTAGACTACTTTCAAGTCTGTTATCTCATTGACCAGATAATTGTCTATACTGTTGACCTAATGTCTAATCTATTGACTATACCACTTTCTAATGTAGACCACTCTCTAGTACATTGAATATACCACTATCTTTTCTATTGACTAAACAATTGTTTAGTTCATTGACTAGATCACTGCCTAGTCTATCGTCTAGTCTATTGCCTAGACCTCTGTCTGGTCAATTATTTGAACAACCATTTAGTCTGTTGACTAAACGTTTTTCTAGTCTATTAACTAGGCCACTAGTTTATTCAGTATACTATTAGTCTATTGACTTTACCAGAGTCTAATCTACAAACTGGACCAGTGTCAACTCTGTTGACTAGACCTGTGTCTATTCTATTAACTAGTCTATAGTCTAGACTACTGTTTAGTCTATTGTATAGTTTATTATCTTGCCTATTGTCTGTCCTATTGTCTGTCCTATTGTCTGTCCTATTGTCTGGCCTATTGTCTAGTCTACTATTTGGTCTATGGACCTTTGTCTATTTCATTGATTTTACCACTGTATAGTTTAATGACTAGACCACTGACTAGTCTATTTATTTTATTAAATAAGCACAGTCTCATCTATTGTATAGAAAATTGTCTAGTCTATGGCCTAAACCCATTTTTAGTCTATTGTCAAGATCACTGTTTAGTCTAATCAATAAATCAATTTCTAGTCTATTGTCTGAAACACAGTCCAGTGTTTTGAATATACTACCATCTAGACCACGATGTAGTCTATTGTAAAAACCACTGTCCTATCTAACTAGACCACACTGTCTAATTTATAACACTAGATGGTTATCTGATTCACTAACTAGTCTGTGAACTTTATAGACTTTAGTCGATGATCATCACTTTTCTTCTTAGCAGAGCTAAGCAGAGCTAATTTCTTAAATTCATTTTCCATGATAAGTGACTTTCACTTATCATAAATCTAAAACGATTTGCCAATAGTCACTCACCTGTGTCATAAAAAAAATATTGACATCTGTTGCCAAAGAATTTATTATAAAAGGAAAACAGCCTAAAACTTTTTAAAATGAAATTTCATATAAAAGTATATCAAAATATAATTCTCGCCTTAAAAACGAAACAAAACTTTTTACATTATTTCTGTTTATGCCCAAATGGTTTAAGAAGATTGAAAACAGAAAAAAATATTAAATCGCTAAAAAAAAGTTTTTTTATTGAACTAACTATCGATTTAATAATAAAAAAAATTTATGATAATTAGTTATAAAGAAAATTTTATATTTTCTTACGTAAAAATACCTTTATGCTTATTAACATATCAGCTGCCACAAATAAAAAATTAAGTAAAATTTTAAAGAATATTTAGTTAAGGTTTTCATATGCCCATCTGAAAAATAAGTTCAATGAACCTTAATAGATTTTCTGTTGAATTCATCTGAAATTGGAAGTTAAATATTTGGTCGTTAAGGAAATCTTTATGGTTAAATTTTATTTAAATGTGTATTTAGTAGATATTGAAATATTAGGAACTAATATATCAAAATGATGCTTGACTGAACATTTCAATGCGTTTCCTTTTTCTTTAATTGGGTTAATTATCTGCAGTTTAACCTATGTGTACCTTTTATATTTGCATTTTTATACCATCAATTATCTTCATTGGCTGTCAACAGAATTTTAAATTTCTCCTTCCCTTTATTTATAATATTCTTCATTTCATTTTATTGGTAAAGTTTTTGGTTTCGTTTTAATTTCTTTTTAATGCTTATTTTCCAACAAATAAAATATTATTGGTTTTTACTTTCCTTTGTTACATTTTAAAATACTTACTAAATACTCGCACACTCCTTCCCTAATGTGAAAAAATTGACAGCTGTTGTCATTTTCAAAAAAAGAAAACATTTATTGGCAACAACGAGAAAAAAATATTTAAAACGTTCTGTCCGCTGCTAACTCTTCATAATAACGCTGCTTTGTATCAATTTTATACCTTTTTGAGTTCAATCATTTTTTTAAATAGAAACACACCAACAAAAATTCAGTTCTAGTTCAGTTCCAGTTCAGTTCTAGTTCAGTTCTAGTTCAGTTCTAGTTCAGTTCTAGTTAAGTTCTAGTTCAGTTCTAGTTCAGTTCTAGTTCAGTTCTAGTTCAGTTCTAGTTCAGTTCTAGTTCAGTTCTAGTTCAGTTGTAGTTCAGTTCTAGTTCAGTTCTAGTTCAGCTCTAGTTCAGTTCTAGTTCAGCTCTAGTTCTAGTTCAGTTCTAGTTCTAGTTCAGTTCTAGTTCAGTTCTAGTTCAGTTCTAGTTCAGTTCTAGTTCAGCTCTAGTTCAGCTCTAGTTCTAGTTCAGTTCTAGTTCAGTTCTAGTAAGAAATTCCTTATACTCTTTAAGTTTGTTTTAATTATTAAATAATAAACTATAAAGTTTTTTTTATCAATTATTTTTAATATTAACTTAAAATTTCTAACTGCATATACAATGACATATAAGTAATAATAATTCCAATCAATTAAATAATAATCATACGCATGAGTTTGAATAGTCACATTAATATCAATTTTAATTAAACTAATCTCTATGATTATACAAAGTATTTGCTTAATCAACCTTTATTAAGTTTTATCACATCCATAAAAAAATTTTAAAAAACACAATTTCGTGTACAAAATTTCTTTACATTTCACATTTAAATTAGTCCTCCATAGCCACCGCTTAAATCATTTCTCTTAACTACTACATAATCCTAAAACTTTATCTTACAGCGAAAGTAAGCAGACCCAAGTTTAACAAAATTTAAAGACTACTAACATTGTTTGTTAAACCATAAAAACTATTTTCTTGTTTTCTTACATACTACTGACTGACATTAATAAGTTTACAAACAAACCAACAAAAATGTTCAAGGATGTTGGCCGAACAGAAAAGAAGGAAAACATTCTTAAACTTAATAACAAATGTTTACATAGTTTCTGTAAATATCAATGTCTGTAAATGCTTAGCATATACTTCAAATGTTAAGAACCTCAAAAATAAAAACACAACAATTGTATGGAAGGAAATAAAATATTTAATATTATTTAAACAGTTTTGATTTCAATGGCACGCAATACATACATAGTTAAGGAAATACAAAATACATTGAAATCCAAAATTCTTGTACGAGCATCAAGTTTAAAATTTGGCTGTGGTTGGTTTACATTTTAAATTATCATGGGAGAAACACGGTAGAGGAAATGCACAGTGGAGTCAATGATATTATATCAAGTTATTTATTTATTTGTTCAAGTTAGGCTAGAGTTCAATTTCTGGTCTGTTCTAGTTCTGTTCTAGTTCTGTTCTAGTTCTGTTCTAGTTCTGTTCTAGTTCTGTTCTAGTTCTGTTCTAGTTCTGTTCTAGTTCTGTTCTAGTTCTTAGTCACATTAATATCAATTTTAATTAAACTAATCTCTATGATTATACAAAGTATTTGCTTAATCAACCTTTATTAAGTTTTATCATCCATAAAAAAATTTTAAAAAAACAATTTCGTGTACAAAATTTCTTTACATTTCACATTTAAATTAGTCCTCCATAGCCACCGCTTAAATCATTTCTCTTAACTACTACATAATCCTAAAACTTTATCTTACAGCGAAAGTAAGCAGACCCAAGTTTAACAAAATTTAAAGACTACTAACATTGTTTGTGTTAAACCATAAAAACTATTTTCTTGTTTTCTTACATACTACTGACTGACATTAATAAGTTTACAAACAAACCAACAAAAATGTTCAAGGATGTTGGCCGAACAGAAAAGAAGGAAAACATTCTTAAACTTAATAACAAATGTTTACATAGTTTCTGTAAATATCAATGTCTGTAAATGCTTAGCATATACTTCAAATGTTAAGAACCTCAAAAATAAAAACACAACAATTGTATGGAAGGAAATAAAATATTTAATATTATTTAAACAGTTTTGATTTCAATGGCACGCAATACATACATAGTTAAGGAAATACAAAATACATTGAAATCCAAAATTCTTGTACGAGCATCAAGTTTAAAATTTGGCTGTGGTTGGTTTACATTTTAAATTATCATGGGAGAAACACGGTAGAGGAAATGCACAGTGGAGTCAATGATATTATATCAAGTTATTTATTTATTTGTTCAAGTTAGGCTAGAGTTCAATTTCTGGTCTGTTCTAGTTCTGTTCTAGTTCTGTTCTAGTTCTGTTCTAGTTCTGTTCTAGTTCTGTTCTAGTTCTGTTCTAGTTCTGTTCTAGTTCTGTTCTAGTTCTGTTCTAGTTCTGTTCTAGTTCTGTTCTAGTTCTGTTCTAGTTCTGTTCTAGTTCTGTTCTAGTTCTGTTCTAGTTCTGTTTCTAGTTCTGTTCTAGTTCTGTTCTAGTTCTGTTCTAGTTCTGTTCTAGTTCTGTTCTAGTTCTGTTCTAGTTCTGTTCTAGTTCTGTTCTAGTTCTGTTCTAGTTCTGTTCTAGTTCTGTTCTAGTTCTGTTCTAGTTCTGTTCTAGTTCTGTTCTAGTTCTGTTCTAGTTCTGTTCTAGTTCTGTTCTAGTTCTGTTCTAGTTCTGTTCTAGTTCTGTTCTAGTTTTGTTCTAGTTGTGTTCTATTTCTGTTCTAGTTTTGTTCTAGTTCTGTTCTAATTCTGTTCTAGTTCAGTTATAATTCTGTTCTAGATAAGTTCTAGTTCTGTTCTAGTTTTGTTCTCGTTCTGTTCTATTTCTGATCTATCTCTGTTGTAGTTCTGTTCTAGATCAGTTCTAGTTCTGTGCTAGTTCAATACTAGTCCAGTTTGGAATATTTTAACGATTTCAAAACTAAGTTTTTAAGAAGTAATTCTTACCACCATATGACTAAGTAAGATTAAATCGTCATTATCTATTATTAGCGATAACGGTAACGTTAACTAATCTTTTACTAAGTACCATAAGATTGTAATCCACCTACTGCTAACTTAAAATACTACTCTGATTGTGGTGTCTCCACTTAAAACCACTAGGGTTTTTGTCTTAGGTATAGTGTTGCCAGAAGAACTTTGACTCTTGTACAAAATTTATGATATTTAATGAAACATAGATGGCGCAACATAACATAATTAGGGGATTCACACAGTCGTCATAAAATCATATATCATAAAATCATAGTGTGTAGTGGCACAACGTAACATTTTGCGTTTTTCCCTTTCGACGGTGACGATTGACTTCCTGTAGAACAAAATAGCTAATAACCTGGGCACTCAGTGGCATTAGTTAAATAATAGGTAGAGACTGCCCGACTGAACTCGCGGGGGTTTTAATTCGGACAATTTTAACATTGGTCTTTTAACATGTGGACCAAACATTTTTTGTTCAAAACTCGATTTGAACAAATTTTAGTAATTCTACTACTGATTGTTTGTTTTGCTCCATGGATATTAGATTTGTCGATTAACTAGGTGGCTCTGGCGGCAAATGCCTTGGATCGACCTCGGGCATTTCAAATGTTGATGTTCTCAATGAAACTGTCGTTTCCCTATATAGGAAAACTGGTGTACTCAATAAAGAACGTCCATATTTCATAAGCAAATTCGTACATTCCTTACAGCTAATTTCGTCTCACAGACCCCCTATAGCGTATTAAAAAACAAAGATGTATTTTTTAATAGATTATGCATACAAGTTTTTTCAGAGTACACCAATATTAGTTTCCTTTTCCCCTGTATCCCTAATTTAAGGAGAAAATATGGGACTATGACGTAGGGAAGAAGGGGTATCATGCGCCATAGGGGCACATCAGCTAATAGCTAGTAACTTGAAAACCGAGTAATCGCTTTTATAGCATTATCAAATTATGTATTCGTTTATCGATTATCTATCCTCCCTGAAATATTGTCCTTAATTTTTTTGGCTTATTTTACATTATGGTCCCCCTTGTAATAAATAAATATTTTGAATTAAATTGTTGTTTTCACTTTAACATAAAAAGAGACTATGTTCATTTGAAAAATACAATTTGAAATTTATATTTACTATTAATTTAATGGTAATATTAATAAAGTTAATGGAAACTTATTATAAATTAAAACATTAACTAGGACAACTTTAATTATGTTAAAAAAAACAACAAAAACAACTTAGTTTTTTACTTCTATTCAAAAGGGAAGTAATGAAGGTTTTGCTTGCAGTTTATTATGCATTTCAATAAAAGTTTCTTTATATATTTGCATTTGAATTTATGAATATTTATTAAAGTAAATTTTTTAACACTAACAAAGAATATAAAGTAAAGTAAAACATAAATTATTTTATATTTTTTCATTCATAAAACTTTAACACAGAAATAAACCATAAAGAATATTAACTAAAACGACACATTGTTGTTTATTTTGGCTTGAGATACATGTTCAGAGATAGTGATACCTTATAACCTGGTTAAAAAAAAATAACATTAAAACTAAAATAGTTTTTTTTCTTGTTATTTATTTCTTTTTTTTAATTTTTAAAGAACAGCTTTCGTTTTTAACGATGGAATGCAATCACGTCAACAGCAACAGCCAAATGAACGACTGCTTGTCAAATCATGGTAAGATTATTATGACTGTGATTATAATTTTGAGTCTAAAACACTGGAGTATTAAACACATTGTTGTTACCGCCGCACAGTGGTGCTAGTTATAAAATTTATTAATAAGAATAAAAAGTAATTGAAAGATTTCAAAATCATAATAAAACAAAACCACTGTGCGGGTTAAAAAAACAACAGCATGTTTTCTCTTCTGCTTTTTTATTTGAATTCTTTATTTTGGGAGTATTTTCTTCTTATGATTACTGTCTCGCCTCTCTTGGCCCTTTTCAATAGCAATAAAAGAAATGAGCTTTAAAGAAAGATGCTTTAAAGTCTGGTTTAAATTTGTAAGAATGTATAGAAAAATATTTGTGTATCTAGAAGTGCGTGTGTATCGATGTTAACAATAACATGTGAAAGCGGTGTAAATTAGCACAAGAGCCACAAGTCTTTGAGATCCAAAAAAAACAAACAAAAATACAAAATATTTCTTTTTTATCAATGACAGGTAGTATGAAGTTGAATGAAACATTTTATATGAAATTGTTAGTACTACATGAGAATAGACCAACAAAAGAACAGTACTTTTAAAGATTGGACTTAGACAATTCAATAATATGTTGACTAGTGTAGGTACAGGTAATTATGAATTGTCAAAAAGTTAACAGTGGGACTGAAAAGACATTTTAACATGTTTATAAGTTCAAGAGCCCTATTTGGGGGCTTTCAAAAATAATAGACCAATTTAAAACATTTTCAATAGACTTCTTCACTAGTTCAATTGCGACCTATAGAGTGCGCACAAGTTTTGCATGAACACTCAGATGGACATAGCTAAATCAACTCAGAATGTGCCGATTCTGAGCCAATTGTTTTACCTTAAGGAAGGTGGACCAATATGTACCTTATGTATCTTTGGTACATGACAATCTTTACTTGAAGTATAATATAGATTAAATAAATAGTTTTAATCATTTCTAAATTAGACTACTGAAACTGTTTAAATTAAAGTTCAAATTAGTCCATATAAAAGCTACATTTTGTGCAAAAATTAAAATTTAAAAAAAATTTTTTAAATATATAAGTTTAAGTTCACAATACATGAACTACTATGATTAAAGACTAACTTGATCTATATGAAAAACTTTAATTAACGTCCAACAAAAACTTTAAATAAATACTATTATAACTACACATAATATAACTACACATAATGAGCTTTTGTTAAACAAATTTGTTGTACTTAAAAAGCTATGATAAAAGCACAATCTAGACTAAATAATAAATTTTTAATAAATAAAAACTTACTATACTTCAAAACTAAAGCTCAACAAGTTAGTCTGTTCTGCTATAAACAACATTCATTCGTGTAGAACATAAATTAAATGAAGAGTTTTAATTAATTCTAAATAAGTTCATAATATATAAACTACTAATATTAAAGATGAACTTGAACTAGATGAAAAGCTTTAATTAAAGTGCAATAAAAACTTCAACTAAATACCTTTATAGACTACTTGGATATCAATAATTAAAGCTTAACATATGTCATAAACTGCACATAATGAGCTTTTACTAAATAAAAATTTGTTGTACTTTACAGGCTTATTTATATAAAAGCCCCATCTATACTATAAAATAAATTTTAAATAAAAACTTACTGAACATCAAAAGCTACGACTAAAGCTCAACAAATTAGTCTATGTAAAAAGCTCACGCAAAAGTCTAAATTTCTTAAACAAGTTTGATATAGACACAACCTGCGCTATAAAAAAATTCTGACTTTTTCCAACATTTGAAATCCAACTTTAAGACAAAAAAGAGCTTTTATTTTTTTATTAAGCATGGAGTTCGACGACATACAGCTACGATCAAATTGTTGAATTGCAGAGGAATATAAACATTATAAAAGCTTTGATTAAAGTTTAACTTTAACACAAACTTCTATTTAACTTTGACTTTATAAAAAGCTACAATTAAAGTGGAAGTTAAAGAAATTTAAGAACAACCCGTAAACTTTTTAAATATTTTTCTTTTTAAATATTTTTATTTAACCCATAAATGTCCAACTTAGACTTCTTCAAGATTTTGTACTAAAAATCAACTAAACGAACTTCAGTTTGAGTATAACTTTGATCAATTAATAAGCTTCTATTGAAGATTAACAACGACTACATTAAGAGTTTCGAGTGAAGTTATACTTCGATTATAAAATGAGCTTTTTCTCAAGTATTAAAGGCTCCATTTTTTTGTATAAACATTTTCAATTGAAGTTTAAAAAGCTTCTATGAAGTCTAATTTTGACTATTTAAGTAAAACTTACTCATAAAAGTCCAATTTAGACGTTGTGAAGATTTTGTACTAAATATTAACTTAAAGAACTTCAATTTGAGTATAACTTTGATCAATTTAAAAGCTTCTATTGAAGATCAACATCGACCACATGAATGAAGTTATACTTCGATTATAAAAAGAGCTTTTATTGAAAAGCTTTTTATTAAGTATTAAAAGTTCAATTTTTTTGTATAAACATTTTCAATTGAAATTTACTTTACACATATAAAAAGCTTTTATAAAGTCTTATTTTGACTATATACTATTTAAGTTTAACTTTTAAAGCTTAATTTAATATTTATAAGTACTTAGAACAACATTTAATTTTGACTTCGCAAACGGCTACAATTAAAGTACAAACTTGGAGTACAATAAAATACATACACGAGGATTGACTTTATCTAACATCGAGGTCATAAAAAGCTGCGATTAAAGTATTACTTCGACTACAGGATATGATTGAAGACCATCCGCGAATACATTTGAAATCAAACTTAAACTTTATAAAAGCTTTTTGAACAAAACGTTGATTAAAGGTTCAAATCAAATCTATTGATCAAGTTCAATAGATATGATTAAAGTTTAACTCTGACTTAAAAAAGCTACAATTTAAAAATTTAAACTTTTTTTCAACATTTTCTTTTTTAATAATTTTATTTTACCCATATTTTATCTCACACTAACCCACTGTATAGTGATGTATGTTCAAATGACAAATATATATAAAAAGTACCTGACGGCTGCTGCACTTCATTTTGACCGTTGACCATAATTAAAAAAAAGTACTTAAGCTGTTTGAAGTTAAACATACAAACACACACGCATACACACCTGTAAATTTATTTATATCTTATTTTTTTCGACAACAACTTGTAAAATTTATTTATTTACTTATTGATTTCTTTTTTTCTTTTATTTAACACACAAAAATATTTACTTGTAGTTGTTATTGTTAAGTTTTATTAATTAAATAAAACATAAATGAAAGAAAGCGTTAAAAGGTACTTTTTTATTTATTTTGCTCGTTTATACATTTATCTTTAAAATAATTTGGTAAAGATTTCAATTTAATGAGATTTTATTAATACAATTTTGAAGAAAGTTTTAATTTTTGTAAAAATTATTGAAATGAAATTTTATATTATTTTATTTTAAAGTAATTATAATTATACATAACAATATAATATTTAGTAAGCAAAAATATAAAATAAACAGATATTTGTTAGATATTATCTAAACAATTACTGTAGCATGTTTTTTCTATATACAATAATAGTCTTTCAACACTTTTGTTGCATTCAGTTATATGTTTGAATGAAAATTTAAGTTTTCAACATTTTTAGGGAAACATGCCTCATAATTTGTATTTTTTTTTTACTGAAATTATGTTTTTTTGTTTGTATGTTGTTATTAGTACTTGGAATGTGTGTAGATTTATTTGATAGTTAGCTTTTTTGGTGCATAAGTTTGTTGCTTGTAATTGTTTTTTTTTTTCTTTCATTGTGGTATGTGTTATCTAAACTGTGTTTTTCGTGCCACACATTTTTAAGTCTGAACCCATACGCTATGAAAAGTGTAAGTTATTTATATATATTTATACAAAAAAGTTAAGTTTAACTTGTAATTAAAATTACAGTTAACATTTTGTTTAACTAATACGTTTAATGTTATATGGAAAAACTCGATGTTGTAATTTTTATTACAAGAGAAATTAGAAAAGCTTTGAAAACTTAAGAAAAACAATTAAACGACTTCGTCAAACTTTGATTGAAGATTAACTTTTACTATTTAAAGCACTACGATTAAAATGTAACTTCGTTTAAATAAAAAGCTAGAACTAAAGTTCAACTTAAACTTAAAAACAAAAACTTTACAATTATAGTTTGTTTTCGAGAACATAAAAAGCTTTTATAAGAGATGAAATTTCAATACCACTTTGACTTTATAAAGACCTTGATCAAAAGTCAATAATAACTACTTAAAGAGCTTTCATTTGATTTCAATTTCGACTGCATAAAAAGCTTTAATTGATAAAAAACTTTGACTATATAAAAAGTTTAGATTGAAGACCAAGATTTTCTTTATAAAGAGTGATCAAATAAAAAGTATAAGCTTCTACTTCATAGAGACATAAAGAACTTGGATTAAAAACCAACAGTAATCACTTAAAAAGCTTTCAGTTGATTTCAATTTCAGATACATAAAAACCTTTAATTGAAAAACAACATCGACTAAATAAAGAAATTCGATTAAAATACAAGCTCTACCATATAAAAAGCTTTTATTGAAATCTTTTTATATGATTTTCAATTTGAATCCAATTTCAAAGTTTCAATTGAAGATCATAAGTGTTAAGTTTTAAATACAAGTTCAACTATATTAACAGCTTTTATTAAAAAGCTTTTCACAAACATAAAGAGCTTTGATTGAGTATAAACTTTGACTACATATAGATATGTAACTGCAGTTCATCTTTGTCTTCGTAATGATTTTAAAAATTGTTTATCGATTTGAGCCCTATCAGGACAACATAAAAAGCTTTAATTGAAGATAAACTTTGACTCCGTAAACAGTTTTGATTGAAGTCCAATTTCGACTACATAAAACGCTTTTATTAAAAAGCAACCACACTCCCATACATTAAGAGCTTCAATTGAAGTTTAAATAATACTATTAAATAGCTTTAATTAGAGTTAAATTTTCACTATATAAAAAGCTTTGAACGAAGTGTAACTTTAAGCATATAAAGGTTTCGTTCGTACATTTTAAACACATTACGTGCTTTTCAATGGAAGATCATTATCGAATATCGATATAAACCTTGGATTGCATAAAGAGTTTTGATCGAAGATCTAAAAAGAGGCCAAATAGACCAACTTTGATTTCACAAAGAACATCTTTTAAAGTTTAACTTTGAAATCCAAATTAAAGAAAATTAAGATTATGACCACAATAAATTGTTATAAAAGCTAAAAACAACGTGAAGATCAGCTTAAACTTTAAAGCAAAGCTTAAATTAGACTGTATTAAGAACTTGTATTAAACTACCGTCCAACTTAATATGTATACTTTGTAATTTGCATATTTTCAAAGCTAATACTACTACCAAATAACTCAAATCAAATTTAAAATTTTTTTTATCATCTTAAAAAAATTTGCTTTAATTTTTGTATGTATCCCAAATGCAATCAATCAAAAATAAAGAAAAATTTAAAGAAATTTAAATTTTCACAACAACAGCTTCTTTAGTTTACAACTTGTTATATAATTAAAGTTTAGCAATATGTATTTTTTTTTTTTTGCTAAACTCTTTTATTAGGAAAGACAGAAAGAAAAACTAAAAATTTCTTTGGTCTTTACATTATGATTACGTGTTCAATTCTGGCATAAAATAAAATTTTATATGGTCATCTAACCAGACACTCAACTAAGCAAACCAACCAACCAACTAGCTAGTCAGCTACATATTTAACCAACTATATATACATATATGTATCTATCGTAGCAGCTACACTCAATAGAGTCCGCAATCATCTGCAAAATTTTATTTAACGAAACGGCAGCAATTGGAAATAGTGACTGCTAGTGTTTGCGGTTGATGTTGTTGAACATTTTGATTTTTTGCAAAAGTAGCAGCAACAGACAACAACTTGAAATGCATTACAGATAGAAGATGCAACAATTACAGCATTGCCAACCAATATATTAAATTATATAAGTTTTAAATAAAAATCAAGAAATGGAAACATAAATATGTGCAAAACGTATAAACTAGAAATAATTTTTAACCATTTACCATTAGCTTAAGATTTGTTGTAAGTCCAACCATCCGTCGGTTGGTTATACTGTCTAGGTACCCAGCTAAAACTTATAAAAAAGTAATGAGTTGGAATGTTGCTTCTCACAACTTCTTCATTAGCTGCAACTCAATTTTCCAGTCCATAGTCCAGTCAAGAGTCTAGACTACAATCTAGTCAAGAGTCTAGACTACAATCTAGTCTATAGTCTAGTCTATTGTATAGTCTATAGTCTAGTCAATAATTTAGTCTAGTTTAAAGTCTAGTCTATAGTCTAGTCTATAGTCTAGTCTAGTCTATAGTCTAGTCTATAGTCTAGTCTATAGTCTAGTCTATAGTCTAGTCTATAGTCTAGTCTATAGTCTAGTCTATAGTCTAGTCTATAGTCTAGTCTATAGTCTAGTCTATAGTCTAGTCTATAGTCTAGTCTATAGTCTAGTCTATAGTCTAGTCTATAGTCTAGTCTATAGTCTAGTCTATAGTCTAGTCTACAGTCTAATTTGTAGTCTAGTCTATAGTCTAAGACTATAAGATCTTAAAATTTTATTTCTTTAGTCAAAAAGTTTTAACCAGCACTACCTCTTTATGTTTAAAGTCATTTCTAAATTTCTCAACAACTCAATTTACAAAAAATATCAACATTTGAAATTGCATTCAATAAGCAATAAAATCTAATTTAAATAACAAATTTAAATACAATATTATTGTTTGTTACAAGTTTAACATAATTTAAACATAAATTTAACAGTTTCTTTATTTTAATGTACAAACAAATAACCACTTTATTTAATATATTTACAAGTGGTAATAATAAAATTATGAATATAGTAGAAAAAAAAAATAAATAAAATAAAAGATTTAACACAGGTTGATGGGAAATCGATAAATAACTAAATGAATACTAAACTGGTAAATAACTATTTATTTGAATGCATTTATAACTTGATTACCTTGGAGTAACTGCAGCTACAGTTAAATGCACATGTGATTATATTTTTCCTCATGTAAATATTATTGTTGTGGCTATTGTTGTTGTTTTTTTTTACATTTGGAAACAGTTGGTTAAAGATGTTGCAATTATTTCCATATCTTTGAAAGAAAATAAAAAAAAAATACTTCATCATCGACATAACCATTGACATTATGCAGACATCTCATGGTAGAGAAGTGTAAAATATTAGACAAGTTTACTAAATGACAAGTTTTTTTATTTTTTTGTTAAATTTAATTTGATATTACAAATTCATATTGCATTTGTTTTGTAATTTACTGAGATTTATCAAATTTAAAAGAAATATATATTTTTAAGACACAGCAAAGCTAATAATCTGTCAGCATTGTTGAATTTTGAATTTATATTTTTTTTAATGCAATAAATTTTTAACAAATTTCAACATAAAGTTTTTCCTCTTAAATCAAAATAAAATCTATTTAAAATCATTTAATATCTCTCTTTAGATCTTAACTAGAATCTAGGTTTTTCTTTATTCTCTAACAATTTTAAGAATTAGGCTAAACATATATTACATGCAATATTCTGCAAAACAACAAACCGACAACAAACTAGAAATATCTAACAATAACAACATGCTGTTGTTATTTATATATATATATATATGTATTGTTTTCATAGTTACCAACAGAAAAGATTCTTTTCAATTTATTTCTTTATATATTTGTTGTTTTAAGCTGTAGTTGCTCTAGAATTTTACTTTTTTCCGTAGTTCTTTCTAACACATGCCAAAAAGAGTTAAAACCATTTTAGCCATACTGCTACTATGTATTACGGCAGCTTTAGTTTTATTTCGAGGTGTTGTACACTATATTATTATTAAGTACTTATTTTTAGTTTATTTTGTAGAAAAAGTGTGTTAAATGAAATTGTATTTTTTCGCTTTGGAAATTTTTGGCATAGCAAACAGTGAAAGTTCTAATAGGTGGACCTTTTCGAAGGGCCATAACCTTAGGTTGCTCGCTAACTAAATTGCAATTAAATAAAACAAGTAAGAGTATTGTAATCGGCTGTGCCGAATCGTTTATACCTTTCACCAAAGTTTGTTAACAATAACACAATCTATATGTATTTTACAAATAGCACTATTAACTAGACTATAGACTAGACTGTGTACAAGACTGTAGACAAGACTATAGAATAGATCAAAGACTAACCTAGAGACTAGACAATAAATTAGACTATAGACAAGGCTATACACTAGACTATTGATTAAACTATAAGCTAGAAAATAACTAGACTATAGACTAGACTATAGACTAGACTATAGACTAGACTATAGACTAGACTATAGACTAGACTATAGACTAGACTATAGACTAGACTATAGACTAGA
>NC_060952.1:8560239-8562819 GCF_022045245.1 Lucilia cuprina | reverse complement strand
CTATCTATCTATCTATCTATCTATCTATCTATCTATCTATCTATCTAACTAACTAACTAACTAACTAACTAACTAACTAACTAACTAACTAACTAACTAACTAACTATTTAACTAACTAACTAACTAATTAACTAACTTAATAACTAACTTAATAACTAACTCTACTAACTAACTAATTGCATCTAAGGGCAGTAAAAATTTCTGGTCATTTCATAAAAGAGTAAAGATCTTGCTAGTTACTTAACCTCAACTCTTATAAGAAACAATCAAACATTTACAGATCCGTTCGATAAAGCTTAATAGCCAATCTTTTTAGAACTTTATACCTTGAATGCTGGAAGATTGCTAATGTTACTTTAACCCCAAAAAGGGAAGGGAAAGAGGAAATATTTCGTTCTACTAATATTATATCGTTCTATATACGAGTAAAGTGATCAAAATTAACGCCTTTCGGATAACGCTTTCTCAGGGATCGCTCAATAAGAGTTATTATAGATGGGATCTTATCAAACGAGTATAATAAGGATTTATAGCTGGTAAACCGCAAGACTTCTTTCCTTCTTTCCATTCTATTATATTTCTTATCTTTCTAATGAACTTATTTTCTCTTCTGTAGAAGATAGGAACATTTGTTACTCTTATTAATTTAATTATAGGTCAAGTACTTTAGAGATTGGGGCAATAAGGCATGAATTACTCACTTAGTCTATAACTAGTGTCAATATCTGAATGGGACCGTGTTTATAGAGTCAATATTAATACACGTAAGACTCAATGTCGCATTTTACTTAATTTCTACTTATGGACGGTGTAAGTATTACGAAGTCAGAATATTTTGATGTTCCGGGCAAAAGAATACTACTGTATTCTGTTTGCTGGACTAAATACATCTTTCAAGAAACGAGCATTCAAGTTTCACGATGAAATTATACATAAATAAATTTTGATATAAACGTAAATCACTCTACTAAAATTTATGAATTTTTTTTGAATTAATAGAAAAATGTAACATAAATGCTTTAATATTAAAAAATAATCCACAATTTTAACATACACACTGGAGTAGGATATCATATGGACGTATATGCTCAACTTTTTATAATCCTGATTTATTTTAAGCTTAAAATTGACTTAAAGGTAACAAAAATTAGTTAAAATTGATACTCCATGTTAAACTTTCAATACATTATTATTTTGTTTTAAAATTAAATCACAATAAATATTATAACTTGTTGAATAGCATGTCAATATAAATTAATCGCAAGCCAAAAAAAATATGATTTCAATAAAAATCTTTTAAAAATAATTCAAAATTGCTATCAACAACTTGTAACCCTCAGTAAAGCTCTCCATGAAAAATAACAATGCCATAAAAATAACTCGCTTTTCATGACCATCAACCATTAAGAAAACAAAAAATATATAAGAAAATAAAACAAAAATATATAGTAAATGGGTAAAAAAAATCCACTAAAAACTTAATGCCATAATTATGATCATTCATGATCAATGTAAAAAGATCATCGTCATCTTGAACATGATTTCAATAATAACTTTCCATTTTTAAAAACAACAAACTTAAACAAATAGAGTAAAACTTACATGTAATTAAGGGGCTTTTTAAAAAAGTATATAAAAAATTAACAACAACAACAACAATAAGAAAATGGGCAACCGGGGAGAGAAATAAAGAAGAAAGAAAAAAATTTATAAAAAAGAAATGCTTAGGCAGGGAGCCGGCAAATTCAACATGCAACGTGTTGTTATTACACATTGTACAAGTACGGGTATGACTATTTTTTTCCAATACTTTTCGGTAAAATGCAACAAACCGTTATGGATTTTTATAATTTAGTCTGATTTAATGCAAAAAATAGAAGCAAAACATTCAACGAAATATTATTGCAACATCAGCAGCACTAACCATAAGAGCTGCAGTTGAAATACAATTTTAAAGGCGATAATAAAATTAAGAAAATTATTGCAACAACGCACAGTGAGACCAAATAACAACACAAAACTTATTAGTCTTTAAAATATTCCCAACAATATTTTAAATTTGTATTTTTATATTTTTTAAGTTCCACTGTTCCTTGTAATCAGCATGTGTTTATAGGTGGCGTGTTAGCAAGTATTCGCTGACGCGTAAGGAGTGCAAAACTTAAAGAAATTTTATCACTGTTTAATATTTATAAGTTTGTTTTTTTTCTGTTGTTAATTTTCTTAAAGATTTATTGAATTTCATTAAAAGGTTTATTAACACGTTCGTAATAGAGCAAAAACAACCACCTAATGAAAAATACTAGATGACCGTTGATTAACTGTAGCTTAAACAGGAATACAGTAAAATGTGTGTTTAAATGCGTGGAAAGTTTAAAGTTTTTTAAACTTTTAGGTTGTCATCATCATCTATTTTAAACAGGTTTAATTTTTGCACAGAGTCTAGTCTATAATCTAGTTTATAGTCTAGACTATAGTCTAGTGTATCGTCTAGTCTATAGTCTAGTCTATAGTCTAGTCTATAGTCTAGTCTATAGTCTAGTCTATAGTCTAGTCTATAGTCTAGTCTATAGTCTAGT
>NC_060952.1:8550573-8560139 GCF_022045245.1 Lucilia cuprina | reverse complement strand
AGTTAGTTAGTTAGTTAGTTAGTTAGTTAGTTAGTTAGTTAGTTAGTTAGTTAGTTAGTTAGTTAGTTAGTTAGTTAGTTAATTAGTTAGTTAGTTAGTTATTTAGTTTCTTAATTACTTAATTACTTGTCTACTTCAATTGTCAGCGATTTATTTCAATTGCTTATTTCATGTATGATTCATCACTTCATCAAGCATTCCATTTCATATTCTTTACTCTGACCCGGATCTAACGCTTTTACTTTTTTTGAAAATGTGAGAAAAAAATACAAACAAAATTTATTTTCCAATTACTCAAACATTTGAACGTGTACAATTAAATTGTGGCAGCTATATATTGATTGACATTTACGAGAACATGTAAACAAAACACCACCAACAATAACAACAACATAGCGGTCTCATAACTTATGTCTAAAGATTTCACGAGATAAAAGTTCAAGAAACTATTTGTGTATGCAAGTGACATTGTTTTAAATAATTTATGTTTAACACATGACGTTGGTAAGACAAAAAAAAAACACTAAGAAATCTAAAATCTCAGACACAACACAGCATGCTGCAGGCAGAAATGCTATAAAAAATAACAAAACACTACTTAAAGATTTTCCTTTAATTTTAATTACAAAAAAATAAATAGAAATAAAAGTTAAGATAAAAGTTTTAAGCTGCAAACAACAAAAATCATATTTTTTTTTTATCAAGAAAAAGAGAAATAAACCAAAAGAAACGTGTTAAAATAATCAATAACAAAACTTATTAGTGGCAATAACAACATTAAAGCAACTACAACAAAAAAAGAATATAAATTAAAGGGCAACCAACCAACCCAGCAGATGATAGCCCAAGTAAAAACAAAAGACTTAAGCAACAAACTTAAGATAAGAGAAATTTGCTCACACAGTAAACTCTCACAGTGCTTGCCTTGCAGATGAAGATGTATGTGTTTTAAGCATGAATTTTAAAAATCATTCATGAATTCTTTAAACTCTTTTCACATTTTAGTACAAATTTAGTACTTAGACTGCATAATTTTAGTACCAAAAGTTAAACAGAGCAAATTTTGTTATTTTTTTTTTTTTTTATTAAAATTTTCTCTTTTTTATAATTTTGCACAAAAACTTGTTGTGAGTTTTAAACATATTACCAACACCTGCTTAAGCAAATGCTCAAGTAAAAGAGTTAAGAAAGAAACCTGAGCGAGAGCATAAAACACAGAAGTGGTTTATTTTGCTGCTCCAAATGATGCTTTTTTCTTTAACTTTAAGTTTAGTTGTTGAGCGACTGTGGTCTAAGTTAAAACGTTGATTTTTTTAACAGCGCTAGATTGTTGTTACGTTTCGTTTCGGTCTGGTCTTTTTTAAAACCTCAAGAATTTGAATGTGTGTTAAGTTTTCTACTTGGTTTTATTTAAAAGACTAGTTTGTCTGCATTTTTGCTGTACGTTGTATGTATTGCTAAGCTAAATAAAAATAAATATTTATGAAAATTTAAGAAAAAAAAATTAATCAACTTTCGTGGCGCGTCTACTGCTCGGTAATAGAAATTATAGAATATTTTTTGTTAAGTGTTAAAAAATTAATGATTTTTTTTATTCTAATAAAAAACCTTAATAAATTTTATATGCAAAAAAAAATCTGAAAAAAAAATTATTAAGCATTTAAAAGATTTAAGAAAAATATTTTTATTGCAATCTTTTTCATTAGTTCAAAGTCATTTTAAAGTGTGTTCATACTTGAAAAGAATTTTAAAAAAAAGTTTAATTTAAAAATATATATAATTGTTTAATTTATTTTATAGCTTGCTGTGTATAGTTTTTTCCATTAAAACAACAACTGTTTTTTTTTATAACCAACCGAAAATTTTCAAGGTGAGTTAAAAATACTAGAAAAAAAAAACATATTTCATTTATCAAAAAAAAAAATAATAATAACAACAGCACCTTCTAAAACTAGTTCTTTTAACCATAATTTATAACAAATTAATGCTGAACGAAGAAAAAACTACACATTGAAAACAAAACTGCATTGGCATTTAATGCTAAACAAATTTTAACATTCAATTGGTCTATTGATTAAGAAAAACAGAAAAAAAACATGAATGTGAGTCAAAAGCTGGTTTCTGCTTTTTTTTTCTTAAAAAAAATTAAAAAAAAACGCAATAGAATAATTTTATAAATATTAAATAATTTTGCGGTTTAATAAAATATATAATCAAAACCATAATAAGTAAATGTGTGTAGTATGTATTATGATATATAATATTTCTATGTAAGGTTTCTAAATTAAGAAAATTTCGCAATTATTGAAAAATGTTAAATTTCAAACAATAAAGGAAATTCCCAATAACTTGATTAAAATATTAACACTAAAAAAATTATAAAAATATTTCTTAAATCATACAAAATCTTACAATATGTGTAAAAATTGCTGCTTTACTCAGGAGCATTCATGCTGAAGTTTCATTAAGTTTTCTTTTAGAGATTTTCATACAATCTGAACGCTGCCTCTTTATTTTACAATTTTAAAGAGTACTAATTGAAGCACTAAAAAATTCCAAAAACTTCAATCTTACAAATTTTCGTTCCATTAGAATCCTTCTGTAATTCAGAAAATCAAATACGTATCATTTAAATGACGAAAAAGTAGGCTGCATGTTTTTAAAAAAGTAAAAGAAATAGTAACTTTTTCCATTAGGAAATCTCTGATGCGAGATTGAATATTGCATTAAAACCAAATAGTACTATTTGAAGAAAAAAAAAGTACCAAAATTATTTTAACATAGATTTTTATTTTGGACTCCAAATGTTTAATTTAATATTTCAAAAAGTACCTTTTAAGAATTAAACAAAAAATAGCAAAAAGTCACCCTTTTATAAGTTTTTAATTACTTGCACCATTTTGCATCTCTTTTGAAGAACGAAAAACTATCAAATGTCCCCTTTAATACGTTCTCATCTCCACCTGTTTAAGTTTCAATATTATAGAAAATTAATAAAAAAAAAACCTTCTGAAGGACAATAAAGTACTTAAAAAATGTTACCAAAAAGTTTCCTTATATTGGATCTAAATTACTCCGGACTGCATCTTCTCATTTACAACGGGTTCCTCAGACTTAAATTTCATATGTCTTTAGGTCTAAAAAAACTTAAAAAATACCTTTTGAAGAACAAAAAAGTCTTTATTATATTCTCAGGTACTAAAAAGTCTCCTTATATAGGTACCATATTACTACGATACCTCAAAAAGTACATTTTTAAGAATGAAAAAGTACCAAAAAAATAGTTCTCATTAACTACGAGTTCTACATGATTTATTTTATATTTTTATATTTAAAACTATAAAGTGCGTCCGGTAGGTTAGTGGTTAGTGTTCTAGTCTGGTAGACCGGAGGTGGTGGGTTCGATTCCCACCTGAGGCACTAGTTAAATAGTGCACAATATGCCCGATAGGTGTATTTCTTCAGATATGATGTATATATGTATTAATAATTAATTTTATAGAAAACTCAAAAAGTAGCTTTTGAAGAAAAATAAAGTACCAAAAATTTTCCCCTTTAAATTTTCTCATATACCAAAAATTCCTCTTATTTACATAGGTTCATAATTACTCCCTTCCCTACATGCTTAATTTTATGTTTTTTTAGGATCAATATTATAGACAATTCAAAAAATACCTTTTGAAGAACGAAATAGTACCAAAAAGTTCCCTTCTTAGTTACCAAAAGATCCCATTTGTAGGTTTCTCATTTACTCCAGGCTCTATATGCTTGATTTTATGTTTCTAGGTTCAATATTTTAGAAATCTTAAAAAGTACTTTTTGAAGACCAAAAGAATACTTTTTTAAGATTAAAAATACCTTTTGAAAAACGAAAATGTACCTATTAGTCCCATTTTATAGTTTTACATTTACTCTGGGCTCTACGTGCATAATTTCATGTTTTTTAAGTTAAATATTTTAGAAAATTAAAAAAAGTAACTTTTAAAGAACAAAAAAGTACCATTACATGCTGGAAGAACGAAAAAGTGTCAAACAAGTTCTCATGTATCAAAAAGTTAAATTTTTTAGTTTCCTATTTACTACCGGTCCCATGTGCTGAATTTTATGTATAACAACATAGCTTTATAAGTAAAACAAAAGTCCATAAGAAGCTTTATTTTGTTGTTAAAGGTTGTGTACGACCGATTTTGCTGATTTTAAATTTGTTGAAGATTTGGGTGCCGAAGATAACTGAGGTCTTCTGAAAACTGATTTAAACATACAAACAGATAGGCAGATAAATAGATAGACAGACAGACAGACAGACAGACAAACAGACAAACAGACAAACAGACAGACAGACAGACAGACAGACAGACTGACAGATAGACAGATAGACAGACAGACAGACTGACAGATAGACAGACAGACAGACAGACAGACAGACAGACAAACAGACAGACAACGACAGCTTAATCGACTCCGCTATAACTAAGCATTCGTAGTATACTTAGGATATATATAGGATTGTAAAATTATACTAAAGAAGTTACAAATGCAACAACAAACTTTTATACTCCCTTCTCTTGAAGTTTCCAAAAAAATGTTGAAATTTTATAAAACATCTTTATGCTGAAATCTTGTAATTAACAATAATTACCTCCAAACAACTTGTCTTTAGTTAAGCATTAACGAAGACTTACTTAACCAGCTTTCGAATATTCTAGAAAAAAAATGTTTCCTTTAAATGATTCAAGGAATTTTTTGAAACCCCTTCCATGAAATGACCTTAAACATGGATATTTTGCAGCGATTTTGAAAAAAGAAATACATATAACTTCCCACTTTAATAACAGACAGACAACCGCTAAAACAAGATGAGCAAAATACAAAAATAATAATAATAACAAACCTGTGGTCACAATAACCACAAACATAGGTTGCATTGAACAACCACTTTATGTATTGTTTAATTGTAATTTATAGTTTTGTTTCTTGTTTTATATAACACATTTTTTGTAATTTTTTTTCTCTCTTTTTTTCTGAAATCATCTGCCTATAACAGAGTAATAAGTGGTTTTAATATAAATGTCTGATAAGTTATGTGTGTTGTTGTAAATATATATATGTATATATATTTTTTTATTGACGGATGCTTTATTGAAGATTTTACGGAAAAATGTGTAGATAATTTTGTTTTGATATTTTTTTTTCAATTTTTATTATAAGTTTGTAGATTTTTATAAACTTGTTGTCCAAGGTTGTGTAGAGTATTGAATCGTAAAGATGTTACAAGTTGTTTTCTTAAATTACTATATAAAGTTAAAATCTTCTTGTTTTTAATTGTTGTTGTTGTTGGATTAATATGACTTGTTATGTATGCTGTGGATGTGTACAAGTGTTATGAAAACAAAAGACTTAAGAAGCAAACTTGTTATAGTTTAATTTTTTATTTTTTTAATAATTTAGCATTATTTTAACTTAATTGCTATAAGAATATGTGGAAGCTTATTTAAATGTTGATTAAATTCTATATAAAGATTCTATTTTCCTTTTTTAAATCTAGAAAATTTCCAAAAAATATATTCATTAATTTCTAAAGTTGTTCATATTTAAAACATAAAATATCTAACACTTTATCATAAATAGTTGTATGAAAAATATTCATAAATGTACTTAGAAATCAACTAAAACCAAACTAGGTCACATAAATATTCAATGATCATAAGTTTAAATATAAAAGTAAAATAAAAATATGTTGAAAAAAAAAATAAAGAAATAACTATGCCTTACGTTTATGTTTGTGCGAAAAAATGTGTAATTACAGCCCCACAGGCATTTGGAATTTTAAGTTTTTTTTTTTCTTTAAAGAACTAACCCAAAATCAACCACTAAAACTTATGACTTTAAAATAAAAATCACAAGCCCGCTTCCATGATCATTGTGCTGGCAAGTTTTAATAAGAAGAAAAAAATAAATGAAATCCAAATTAATGTTATTCATTTATTCTAATCACTAACATCATAAAAGAAACAAAATCTTTATTTTTTGGCTAAAAAAAAAACTTAGCACTGTTTGCATATTAAAAGAGAAAAATAAAGGTGGCTGAACTTCAGAAAATAACTGAAAAGCTGTTTGTTTAATAAAAAAATGTCTCTTTAATGTTTGACAAAATTAATAAAAAAAATATTAAACAAACATTTTCTTTATTTAAGTTAAACACTCATTTTAAAGAGAAATTGTTTATTGCTTAACGCCTTATTTGCTAAATTGATTAACTGCACTTTTTGTTAACTTTTAAAATCTCTTCATCTCTTGTAAGAAAATAATTTTTTGCTAAAAATTTTAATTTTGAATAAAAACTTTTGCTTAAAAATTTCTTTAATATAAAATTATCAATCAAAGTATTTTTAAATAGAAAATTGTCGCACAAATTTTTTTTAATTAATAATTTTATATTAAAATTTATTAAATAGAATTTTAGGTAAAATTTCACTTTAATTATAAATTTTCGGTCAAAATTTTCTTTTTATGGAAAATTTTATTTCAAAATTTTATTTAATCAAAAACATTTTAATCAAAATCCTCTTTTTATAAAAGAAATCTCTTTAATTTTTTTTAATAGAAAAATTTTTGGTTAAAATTTTCTTGAATATCAAATTTTTGGTAAAAATTTTATTTTAAAGAAAATTTATGTGAAATTTTTTGTCAAAATTTCTTTAATAGAATTCTTGGTTAACATATTATTTTATTAGAAATTTATTGGTTGAAAATTTCTTGAAATAGAAAATTTTCGGTCAAAATTTTAATTATTTTTTTTCTCTCAAAATTTTCATTTAATTTATTTTTGGCCAAAATTTAGTTTAATTGCAAATTTTATGTTTTATTTTATTTTTAGTTTTATTTATGATATTTTTTTCTTTAAATAGAAAATTTTTGGTAAAAATATTCATTGAAAAAGTTTATTTAATATAAAATTTCCGATCAAAATTAATTTTAAAATATTTTTTCTTTAAATAGCAAATTTGCGGTAAAAATTATCATTGAATTTTTTCTTTATACAAAATTTTCTTCAAAGGAATTTCTTAAAAAAAAATTTTGGGTCAAAATTTTCTTTAATAGCAAATTTTGTGTCAAAATTTATTTTTAAAAAATTTTATTTTAAAATTTATTTAAAAGAATTTTCGGTCAAAATATCCTTATCATAAAAATTTCTTGGTTAAAATTTTCTTTAAATAGAAAATTTGCATTAAATTGTTTTCTGTTAAAATTTTCTCTTTATAGAAAATTGTCGTCTAAAATTTTCTTTGATAGACATTTTTCGGTCAACATTTTTAAAGTAAACTTTATTTTAGAATTTTTGGTCAAATTTTCTTTCTAAAAGAAAATCAGTTAAAATTGTCTTTTTAAAGAAAAATATAAGACAAAATTTATTTAATAGAATTTTCGGTCAAAATTTCATTTTAATAATTATTTTTTAACTTTTATAAATAGGAAATCTTTTTGGTTAAAAATTTTAATTTTATAAAAGTTTTGGATCAAAATTTTAATTTAATAGAAAATTTTGATAAAATTTTCTCTTAATAAGAAATTTTCGTTCAACATTTTCATTGAATACTGGTGGAGTCCGGTCCGCGTTATAGGCCCTTAATTAGGTTGTAATTGACTGAATATTTAAACAAACATATATTTTAAATATTGTGCTATCAGACAGCGTAGTTTCTAAGATTACCGATTACGAACAAATATTTTTATTATCATTTAATTTAATATAAAATTTTCTGTAAAATTTTTCACTTAATTTTAAAATTTTCGGACAAATTTTGAAAGTTCCAAATCAAATAGAAAATTTATAGAAAAATGTGAAAATTTTCTTTTAAAAGAAAATTTTCAGTCAAATTTTTATATTTTAAAAAAAAAACAGTCAAAATTTTCTGTTTATTGAAAATTCTCGGTCAAAATCTTTTTTCAATAGGAAATTTTCAGTCACAATCTTCTTTTGAAATAAATTTAAATTTCGGTCAAAATTATCTGTTTATAGAAAAATTTTCGACAAAATGTAAGTTTTTTAGACATTTTTTTGTCAACATTTTCTTTAATAGACAATTTTTATAATTATTTCCGGACAATTTTACTTTTCATCGAAAATATTCCAGCAATACTAATTTTCATAGAAAATTTTCGGTCAATTTTTTTTAATAGAAAATTTTCAATCAACATTTTTTTTTTCATAGAACATTTTCGAAAAATTTTTTTCAAAAAAAATTTCGGCCAACAATTTATTTTCAAAGAAAATTTTTGATCAACAATTTTATTTATTTCTTTTTTTTTAAAGAAAAATCGTATTCTTATTCAGTTAAAAAAAATTTTTATTTTCAATAAAATTTTTTAACAAAAATTGTCGGTCATGATTTTTCTATTTAACGACATTTTTTGATGAACAATTTCTTTTAAGAGAATATATTCGTCAAAAGTTTTTTTATTATTTTTAGTAAAATGTTTCTATTTATAAAAAAATACTTAACCAATTTACATAAGTGTTGTTGGAACCTTATAGGACCAACAACTCATATTAGATTCTATTTAAGAATGTAGTTTTACTAAATTTCACTAAACATAACATAATTAATAGGAAGTATGTATAGACCGAAGGGCATATAACTTGTTGTTCCATTTATTAATAATATCTAGGTAAAATCATTTACCGTTATAACATAGATTTGTTGAATGATTAATTTGATATGGTTTTTTTAAGCTTAAGGTTATTTTAGTTAAACAAAAATTAAAAACTAAAATGTCCGCCTTTTTTTAAGGCAGCAATAAGTAAGTGTCTATTAAGATGGGTTAACATGGTATCAAAAAGTAATTTGTCCAAAAAAAATTTGAAGAGCAGCAGCTTAACGAAAAGATATTGAAAGAAAAATTTATAAAAAATTTTTGTTTCTCTTTCAATTAAAATTATTTTTTAATAGAAACGGAAGCTATGAAAATATTAAATATTAGAGATTATTCATATTTGTCTTTTTTTGTACATCAACCAAAACCACTGTAAACTTAACTTGTTACTTTAAGCTACCTCAGGGTAGTCTTTATAAGCCTATTGTCAGTTTATTTTAAAGATTTTGCATACATTTTTTTAACAAAAAAAAGCAAACAAACTAAAAATAAACATAATTTCAACAATTTACTTGTTGTCATCTTAAAATAACAAAAACAAAATAATTATTTATAATTATTTACTTCTTTTTTTCAACACTTTTTAAATAAAACGAAAACTAAAACACAACGCTAACAACAAAAATATAAGAATGGTTAGGTTGGGAGTTTATTTTTAAAACTCTTTCTTTTTATACCCTACACGACTGTAGTGAGGGGGTTGTTATGATTTGTGCTAATGTTTGTAACACACAAAAATATTGGTCTCACCTTCAAGTATAATGATCATCTCTGTAACACTTTCTGAGTCTAAGATTTAGACTGTCTATAGATAGATAGATAGATAGATAGATAGATAGATAGATAGATAGATAGATAGATAGATAGATAGATAGATAGATAGATAGATAGATAGATAGATAGATAGATAG
>NC_060952.1:8547169-8550473 GCF_022045245.1 Lucilia cuprina | reverse complement strand
AGACTAGACTATAGACTAGACTATAGACTAGACTATAGACTAGACTATAGACTAGACTATAGACTAGACTATTGACTAGACTATAGACTAGACTATAGACTAGACTAATTCCATTAATTTGCTGACTTATATTATCAGATTTTTTTTTGTTAATTGATTAAAGTATGATAATATTCGAAATTATACGAATAATGTTGAATACAATAATTTCCTGAAAATCAATTGAAATTAAACATTTAATTGGATTAAATTATCTAAATATTCAATTAAATTTATCCGTGTAATTATTAAATGAAAACAATTTTAAAATTTTTTAAAATGTATTCGAATATTTTTAATTAAATATTCAGAATTATTCGAATAATGTTAATCGAGTACAAATTTCGAAATATTTAAATTATCGGAACTAATGAAGTATAAATTTATTACAAAAATTTTACTCTGATTAACAATATGCCATTAAAATATTCGAATAATTTTTAATCGAGTATAAAATAAAAAATATATTTATATTTCCAACTTGATATTTCAGGGTTCTTAATGAAAATCTTATTTTTTAATTTAAAAAACTTAGTTTCCAACTTTTAGTGAAAACTTGAGAAACTTTTGTGAAAATTCGAAATTTAATTTAATTTAAGAAATAAATTTTTATTGAAAAATTTTGTTATAATGTCTTACAAAATATTTCTCTAAGAGTATACAAAATTGTTTATTAACCTTTTAGGTATCTTAGCCGAACTCTATAACGATTATTTAGCTTTTCAATTTCTACATTTTCTAATATTTACTCTTTAAATATAAACTGTACACACGCTAGTGTGTGTGTATTTAAAATTTTTCAAATTTTTTAAATAAACAATTTTGTTTATTTTTTCAATACGAATCCAAAAAAAAAAACAATAAATTTGTTTTTTAACTATTTTAAAACGCATACCTCTAACGTAAAAACTAGCAATTTATGGACACAAGTCATAAAAATACAGAAAAACAGTGAGAGAAAAAAGTCAACAAACAAATAATATGGAAACATAAAGATGCAGTAACATAAGTATTTATGTTCTTCATTACTAATCCGTGACATCAGTTTTTGATGAGTGAGTAAAAGTATGCCTTTTCTATCGCATATTTTGTATAAATTCTGGGAATATTCGCGATATGTTTTGAAATCAAAAAGTTTTGTATAAATAAAGTATATTTTACAAATTTATAATGAATAAGTATTCTAGAACATTTCGATATAAGTCTTCATATATGTTATTTTGTTAGACAAATTCTTGAAATATTCGCGATAAACATGAAATATTTTCACATATTTTGTATAAATTCTGAGAATATTCGCGATAAATTTTGAAATCTAAAAGTTTTTTTATAAACAAAGTATACAAAGTATATATCTCTGCCTTCAACATTAATTATTTTATTTTCATTAAATTTATTATTTTAAATAGATATTTTTATAAAGACACTTTTTACGCCAACTGTATTGATTTTAATATTTAATCTCACTATGGAAAAAAGTCAACAACAGCAACAAAAACAAATACTTAATTTACAAACTTGTAACAAAATAAAAAATGTACAAAAAAACACTAAAATACGCAACTAGTTTGTAGGTATTTAGCCTTAAAAGATATACATGGTGGTCAAACCACAAACAAGATAAAAATGAACTCAACAGCTAGGGTAGTGGCAACAACATCTATGACAGCATTAGGAACTAAAACAACAACAGCAATAACAGTAGCAACAACAGCAAATGGCACCTAATACCAACTAAAAAAAAAAGCAGCAAACACCACCTGCAATTGTTTTAGCCATCCAACACCATCCCAATACAATACAACAAAAGCAAGACACAAGTTCGCTTTAATGCCACAAAAGTAATGCAAGTGTCTAGAAATTTTTAACTACAAAATAAAAATTAGAAAAAATATTTAAACAAACCCAACTCAATTTTATCTTAGTTTTTCTTATAAAAAAAAAATAAAATGGATGGTTGGTTGAATAAATATTTAGATGGATGGCTGGCTGGCTGGTTGGTCGTACAATCTCGAGTCTGTGTAGTTGTTTGTCTTGCAAAACCACACTTCATTGTCATTGACCATAACAGCGTGTTAAAAAAATTAAAAAAGAAATAGATTAAATGATTTCAGATATTTTTCTATTTAATCACAACTAAACTAGTTTTATTTGGAAGAAAGAAAAAAACAATTTTAAACTAAATGTGTGGGTTGTTTGGCAAAACAAAATCGAACAAATTAATTCATTTATTTAGCTAAAACATAAGAATAAAAGTAATATTTTTCATCTTGTAGGAAACCATTTCCTTTGTCACTTTATTACTGTCGTAGGTAATTTAATTTTTTTTTTAAATAATTTGTTTATTGTTGTTTAATGACTTATTATGTTAATAATTGCATTATTAAAACAATATCAATTGTTCATTGTTTTCTTGTCAATTGCTTGGAAGTGCATATTAATTTAGTTTTTACTTTATTGTTACTTTTAATAAGAGATTAAATGTGGTCATTTAGTTAATGCTTTTTAATTTGACTCTTCCTTTTGGTATAAAAGATAATTTGCCTATTTAACCCATTGTGCATAAAGCGATCATGTCTTGGAATTGTTGACAACACCCAGAGACATTTTTAATAAAATAGAATATAAAATAAAATATAAACTAAACTATATTCTAGACTACACTACACTATAGAATTTACTATGGACTAAAATATAGTCTAGATTAAAGATAATACTATATGTTGGACTATAGACTAGACTATGGGCCAGACTTTAAACTAAGCTACACACTCGACTATAGAATAGACTAAATACTAGACCATATGCTAGACCATAGACTGGACTATAAACTAGACTATTAACTAGATTATTAACTAGACTATTGACTATACTTTTATCTAGAATATAGATTAGACAAGACTACATAGATAAGTCTAGATTATAGACTGGACTATAAAGTAGACTATAGACTACACTATAGACTTGACTATAGTCTACACTATAGACTAGACTAAGTACTAAACTATAGACTAGACTAGACTATACTACACTATAGAACTTACTATCGACTAGAATATAGACAAAATTAAAGATAACACTGTATGTTGGATTATGGACTAGACTATGGGCAAGCCTTTAAACTAGGCTACACACTCGACTATAGAATAGACTAAATACTAGACTATAGACTAGACTATAGACTATAGACTAGACTATAGACTAGACTATAGACTAGACTATAGACTAGACTATAGACTAAACTATAGACTAGACTATAGACTAG
>NC_060952.1:8544288-8547069 GCF_022045245.1 Lucilia cuprina | reverse complement strand
CTAGTCTATAGTCTAGTCTATAGACTAGTCTATAATCTAGTCTATAGTCTAGTCTATAGACTAGTCTATAATCTAGTCTATAGTCTAGTCTATAGTCTAGTCTATAGTATAGTCGATAGTCTTTTGTCTATTCCATAATCTAACTAACTAACTTCTCTATAGTATATTTTGTAGTCCAGTTTAGTCTATACTATAGTCTAATCTATAGTCAGGTTCTTGGTCTAGTGTATAGTCTTAGTCTATAGTCTAGCCTACAATCTAGTCTATAGTTTAATCTGAAGTCTAGTCAAAAGTAGTTGTCTATTGTCCAGAATCTGTTCATTACTGTTGCCATGGCTACTATAAATCGAAATCCTCTTTCTTTATTACTTTTAGTCGAATTTTATTAAATTCATCTTAAAATTGCAACATATCTTAATACAATCTTTCGGTTTCCCATGATACAATTTTATCATTCTATCCGTACATCGCACAAAATCCATTAACAATGGAAACAGTTAATAACCATTTAAATACAAATTCATCACCATTGACCATCAATTATATATTTATATTACACGTTTTTTACGTACATATATATGTACGTAAAAGTTTATTACAATTGCAACAAATTTCAATGGTTTTGGTTTGGTCTTGCTTCAATTACTTGTGAGTTAGTTGGTTGGTACTCACTCGACAATATGCAATTACTTTAATACGTCAAGCGCAAAATGAACAACAAAAATTTAAAAATATTAAAATATACAAGAAGAAAGAAAACAAAAACAACATGAAATTATTGTTAGTAAGTAATAAGTAAAACTAATAAATAACTGTATTGAACAGTTTAATAAAAAATATGTAATTTAAATAATTATAGATATATGATAACAAATTAAGATATAAAGAAGGAGGTTTAAGTAAAACTTTAATTACATTAATTAAAACAAATATTCAACACCTTTTTAAAAAAAGGTCTATTTCAACTCCTAAAGGAGTTCACATATATACTCCCATCTAATAAAAAGTGAAAACCTTAATAAGTTGACAAATAAGTTTTATAAATTGTAAATATTTTTTTTAAATTTTAATTAAAACCATTAAATTTATTTATGACAAATTTTAATTTTTAATGTGACATTTCATATTACAGCTGCGCAATTAGAATAAGAGAAATGTAATTAAATCCACAAAAATATCATAAAATATTAAAACTTGAATTTACGTATTAATGACGTTTTAGTTTAAAATTTTTCTGTAAGCGAGATAATAAAAAAATATTAAATTTGAATCTAATGTTTTTGCATTTAAAAGTCTCTCAGAAAACGAAAAATTTGAATTATAGAAAAAAAGACATGTTTGTTCTTCGGAATTTTGTGTTTAGTAACAAAACATACATACATAAATGAATTTAATTGTTAAAAACAGTAATTAATAACTTATTTTTATCTTTTTTTCACAGTATTTCTATTTGTTTCTTAATGATCCTGCTTGATGTTTTTTATATTTAATTACAAATATTTGCAAAATTGATGATTTCATACTTTTTATTTGAAATCAATCAATTGTTATGATAAGATCAAAAAAAAAAAAAATAAATAAATAAAAAATAATAATAGCACAATGGGCCACTTAAAAAAAATAGCTATATCAATTTACATATGTTAAAAGCAAACTGAATGATGTAACTATAATATTAAAGAAACAACTACTCTAGTTTATACTCTAGTCTATAGTCCAATCAATAGTCTAGTCTAAATTCTATAATCTAGTCCTTAGTATAGTCTATAGTCGAGTGTATAGTCTAGTTATAGTGTAGTTATAGTATAGTCTATAGTCTAGTCTATAGTCTAGTCTATAGTATAGTCTATACTCTAGTCTATAGTCTAGTCTATAGTCTAGTCTATAGTCTAGTCTATAGTCTAGTCTGTAGTCTAGTCTATAGTCTAGTCTATAGTCTAGTCTATAGTCTAGTCTATAGTCTAGTCTATAGTCTAGTCTATAGTCTTGTCTATAGTCTAGTCTATAGTCTAGTCTATAGTCAAGTCTATAGTCTAGTCTATAGTCTAGTCTATAGTCCAGTCTATAGTCTAGTCTATAGTCTAGTCTATAGTCTAGTCTATAGTCTAGTCTATAGTCTAGTCTATAGTCTAGTCTATAGTCTAGTCTATAGTCTAGTCTATAGTCTAGTCTATAGTCTAGTCTATAGTCTAGTCTATAGTCTAGTCTATAGTCTAGTCTATAGTCTAGTCTGTAGTCAAGTCTATAGTCTAGTCTATAGTCTATAGTCATTAGTCTAGTATTTGGTATAGTCTAGTCTATAGTCTCGACTATAGTCCAATCTATAGTCTAGTCTATAGTCGACTTTATAGTCCAGTCTATAATCTAGACTTATCTATAAAGTCTTGTCTAGGATATAGTCTAAATAAAAGTATAGCCAATAGTCTAGTTCATAGTCTAGTTAATAGTCTAGTTAATAGTCTAGTCTATGGTCTATTCTATAGTCTAGTGTGTAGCCTAGTTTAAAGTCTGGTCCATAGTCTAGTCTATAATCCAACATACAGAGTTATCTTTAATCTAGTCTATATTCTAGTCCATAGTAAATTCTATAGTGTATTATAGTCTGGTCTATGTCTATGCTATAGTCTAGTATATAGTGTAGTCTATGGTCTATTCTATAGTCTAGTATATAGCGTAGTCTATAGTCTAATCTATAGTCTAGTCTATAGTCTAGTCTATAGTCTAGTCTATAGTCTAGTCTATAGTCTAGTCTATAGTCTAGTCTATAGTCTAGTCTATAGT
>NC_060952.1:8488480-8544188 GCF_022045245.1 Lucilia cuprina | reverse complement strand
ACTATAGACTAAAAAAAAAAAAATTTTTTTTTTTTTTTAGTTTCCCCTGATCACCAACAATTAATCATGGTAACTTAAGTTTCTTTAGATGTTGCTGTGAAATAAAATTTAAGTTTTCTTAAACAAATTATGTTTTATTGTTTGCAGACTTTACACTTAAAACAATTCCCACGACCCACGATACGGGGTTCATTTTTCACACAAAATCATGTCACATCTTTGTTTTGGAAAATAAAAGAAAAGCTCATAATAATTGGTACAAAAGTGACAGTTTTTGTTTTTGAAGGAAATAGAGCATGACTAAATAAAATAAGAGTTAAAAAAGTGACTTGAAGAAGAATGTTAATTAAGATTTTTCTCTTAGCCAAACAATAACGTAATTATGACAACAAAATAATTTATTTAAATTAATTCTCAAGCTATAAATTTATTTGGAAGTTAATTTGGCAATTTAAAATAGACAAAACTGTGAAAAAGTATAAAGAGCAATAATAACATTTTTCAGTTAATTTTTTGGACAATTAATTACTTTTTAACAATTTTCTTACAATGAACAGAAATAGTTGATTGTATTATATACATGTAATTGAACACAATTTTAATAATGTATTGACAAATCTTTTAATTAAAAACCTGTAATCTGTAATGATATTGTCTGTCTTAATAAATTAAAACAAATAAAATTAACATTATTTTAAAATATTTCTTTTTAATTTTGTTTATCCAAATTACTGTTTAAATCTCAAATTCTGTCATGTGTTGTTTTTTATTTCTGTTTAATACAAATTCCATTGATTTTGGTTTAAATTTAATAAAACTTTAAAAACCAGTTTATTTGCATATTAATAATCTAGTCAAATTGTTGGTTATTTATTCATAATATTAAACATTTTTTTTACCAAAAAAAAAAAACAAATAACAGAATCCACACACTTTGTGTTTCAACTTCAATAACGTCTCTTTTTTTAAATAAAACTAACTGTCGGTATTTAGTGGTGATGTTTGTATCTTTTTATGTTGACTCATGTGATAAATTATAATAATTTTTTTAGTTGTTGTAATTCTATATATTTATTTATATGTTTGTAGCGGCTTTTTTGCATTTGAATAGAGTATTTTAATGTTGTGTGTGTGTGTGTTTTAGTTTTTGTTTTAAAGAACTTGAACTTGATAAACTTGTATTAAGTTTTAAATTTCTTACAAAAAGTTTTTATGAAGAGAAACAAACTAAAGTTTTTAAAAATGTTTGTTTTCAACAAGATTTTATAAGAAAAATATATTATGTGTAAGATTATTTTATAAAAAATATTAAGGCATTGTTTGCCTTTTTTAGTAATTTATTATTTATTTGTGTAATATATTAGCACAGAGTTATGAGGTAATCTTAAGTCTATATTGATTTCTTAAGATGATTTATTTGTTAAAAAGAATGTTCTCATCTGCCACCGAAAAATTCGACATTTTTCTCTATATATTTCTATATAGTCTGAATCTTACACTCTTCTGTCGACTTAAGTCTGGACTAGACTAAATTTTAGATTCCTGCCTAGACTATAATCTGCCTCTACTACAGGCTGTACATAATCGTGTTTTGCACTATTGTCTCGACTATAGTCTGGCCTAGGGTTCTATAAAATGACTTTCGATTAATCGAACAATCGAACAATTTTGTCGAAAAAAGTCGAAAAGTCGATGAACTCGTTTATCGTCTATGAAAAAAGACGAAAAATTGACTTTGTAAATAAAAGTCGAAAAGTCGAAAAAAGTCGGTAAAAGTCGAAAAGTCCAAAAAAGTTGGAAAAGTCAGAAAAAGTCGAAAATTGTCGGATAAGGTAGGAAAAAGTCGAAAGAAGTCGAAAAAAAGCCGAAAAGTTGGAAAAAGTCGAAAATTGTCGAAAGAAATAGAAAAAAAATGCAAAAAGAATTTTGAGAAAAAAGCTCTAAAATGGTCGAAAAACTTAAAAATAATCGAAAGAAGTAAAGAAATAGTCGAAAATAGTTGACAAGCCGGATAAAGTAAAAAAAAATCGAAAAACGTTGAAAATTCGAAAAAAGCCGGAAAAAATTAAAAATCGAAAATTAGAAAAAAAAGGTCGAAAAAAGTCAAAAAGTGGACTTTTTATAAAATACTAAAAGTCGACTTTTAATTAAATGAAAAAAGTCGACTTTTAACTAAATTCAAAGAGTCTAATTGTCGACTTTTAATTTCAACTATAGAACCCTAGTCAGGACTACTGTCTCGATTACAGTTTTAATCTTAGACTGTACCATAGTTTGTATTGCCATCTTGAATATAATCTGGATTTTGCCTCGACTATAGGCTAAACTTGATTGTGTATTATAATCCAAACTATCTGATTAATTGAGCTATTTTTTCGACTATAATTTGTAATATTGTATAGTCGATACTTTGGACTACTACAACAGACTATCTGGACTAATCTGGACTATTATCTTCAATATAGTGCGGCTTATTGTCTGCAGTCAGTACTATTTATCAACTTTAGTTTAGAATTTTACTTAACTCGACTATAATCTGGACTATATTCCAGACTATACTCTGGACTTTTGTCTCCACTGTTGGCATGGCATGGATATTTATCTCGATAACAATTTGAACTATAGTCTGAACTTCTATCCTACTAATGTCTATGCTGCTATCTCGACTATGGCCTTTACTATGGTCTGATGTATCTCTACACAAAGCACTCATTATTAGCTTTTATTTTTTTATTTTCATCAAGTAATTAAATTTTTTCATCTAAAACTATGAAATCAATTCTATTCATTTTCAAAATGCTCTTTAACTAAGCTTAATTTATTACGAAATAATGATATTTAAAAATGTATTAAGCACAAATTAGCAATTAAACAAAAGACTTAAGAAACAAACTTACAAAATCTTAAGTATAAAAACAAAAGACTTAAGCAACAAACGTTTTTTTAACATCATGTTCAAGAGTCTGAACAATTTTAATTTTGAAATGAAGCAGCATCTACTCATTAGATTAACTTTTAATATTAAGTTGTTAAACTTGGCAAAAGTGCATTTCATATAAAACTGTTTCCGTTAGCAGAATATTTATATATAATTTTAAAATTGAATATTAATTTCAGTTTAGTTGTACAATGTTTTAAATTAATTGGAATTTTTCTGCAAAATTTAATATTATTTCTTATAACTTTTAAGTTAATGGCAGCCCATTAATTGAAATCATTAATTAGGCTTTTATGTTTACAAAACTCTATAAATTTAATTAAAAATGTAAATTATTGATATAAAAAATGTCGATAAAATGTTTACAACATGTAATTTTTGTATAAAATTCTAAACATTTTTTTATATTTATTATTTTATTTCTTTGTGGAATGCTTACAATAAAATTTAAAATTATAATTTTATTAATGCGTTTTCTTGTTGTCTCTCCCACAGATGTTTTACCACCAGCAGCATATACAACGAATACGACACCTGAGCATATTTCTACTGTTGTTACTCTATTTGTCACAAATCAAAGCTTGGCGACCATGTCCAGAACTAAGTCCAGCTTTGCGTTTACCCTGCAGGTGTGTATGTTGCAGATATTTGTATATATTTAATGGCAGATGTACAGTGGATAAAATTAAAAAAAATATAAAAATATTACACTAAAAAATGTATACGAGATTAGACTAGAGAGATTAGACCGATTGTACCGACTATTCAAAAGGCCTAATTCATAGGCCATAATATAGACTATACTCTGAACCTGAATATAGACTATATTACATATTCAACTATAGACCAGACTATAGAGTCGAATAAAGGTCAGACTATAAATCACTCCAAGACTATACGGCTGAGTACGGATCAGGCCATAAACCACGCTATTGAACTGACTACAGATCAAATTATGGATCAGACTATAGACCAAGCTATGATAAGACTATGTGTAGACCAGAATATAGTTCAGACTAAAGACTATATTGCAGACTATATACCTGAATTAAGATCAGACAACAGACCATGAAAAAGGCTATTTACCAGACTATATACCAAGCTATAAAACAGACCCTATACTAGACTATAGACCAGATTATAGATCAAGCTAAAGACTAGACTATGGGTTTTGATAATGACTAAAGATTACAATATAGAACAGACTATAGATCAAACTATAGACCTGATTATATGCCAGAATATAGACAAAACTATAGACCAGACTGTGAACCAGAATATGCACCTGACTATAGACCAGACTATAGAGACCACAATATGTACCTGACTAAAGTTCAGACAATGGACCACAATATGCATCTAACTATAGTCCATACTATAGAATTTACTGTAGACCAGATTATAGACCTACCTATATACTAAAGTACAGACTACATTATAGACCATACTATACACCAGACTATAGATCAGACCATATACTAGATTATAGATCAAACTAAAAACTAGACTATGGATTGTGATAATGACTATAGATTAAAATATAAAGCAGACGATATACAGGACTCTAGACCAGACTATAGATCAGATTAAAGATCAGACTATAGACCAAACTATAAAGACCACAGTATGTACAAGACTATAGATCAGACTATATTCCAGATTATATATCAGACTATAGACCAGGCTGTGGACCGGAATATGCACCTGACTATAGAGACCACAGTATGTACCTGACTATAGACCATACTATAGACCTGGCTATATACTAAACTATAGACTAGATTATAGACCATACTACAGATCAGACTATAGACCAAAAAATACAAATGACTATATATCAGACTATAGACCAGACTGTAGATCAAATTTAGATTATATAGAGTATAGACCGTACTATAGGCTAGATTATAGAGACCAGAATATACCAGACCTATTGACTATAAACCAGACAATAGATCTGACTATAGCTCAGACTACACATAGACATACACTATAGTCTAGACCTTAGACCTTACTATAATCTAGTAAGATCTTCCCTGCGGTTAAAAATTTGTTATTTTTACCTTTCTTCATAAGCGTTTTCCCACTGTCTCTCTTTAAATCCATAAAATATTCTCGTTTACCTAAGAGTGTGTGTGTGTAAAAAATCAACTGCTTTTTTAACGGTTGTTTTTTATTTATACATCATAGATGTTTTTATTTTATGTGTGATTGTGTCACAGAATTTCTTTTTACACTTTTTTACTCACTCGTTTGCTCACCCAGTTTGCTAAGTCAGCTAAATACTTACTCAATGTTAGCTGACTGACTGACTGGCTAACTTGATCACTTACTATGCTAATGGAAGCAATAAAAATTCTAAATAAACAATTTCCGCCTATGGCAGATTGATTTTCATTCATAACTTTTGCCTGTAGCTTTTTTTATTTTTTTGTTATTTTTAATGCAATTATTATGTTTTTTTTTTTGAAATCTTGTAATGGAATTTCTCAAGTTATTGAACATTTCTTTTCAATGACTGAGAATTTTGTATGGAATTATTTGTTAATTTTGTTTGTTGTTGTTTCTTAAATAGATGCAATGTTGTTGCTTTCGGCTCAACGGGACAACTTGGTGCAGTGGCCATGGATTGTGATCGTGTTGTATTTCATGGTGAAGCTCCACAGTTACCATATGGTGCACCCATAGTTTCATTCTCTCAGCGTTATAGCGGTCAGCAAGTATTGCCGTCACAGGTAAGATTAATTAAGTTTTTGAAGATGAACATTTTTTATTGATAAATAATTAACTGAAATAAAAAGAAAAATCTTTAGGACTTGAAGTAAGTAAACTCCATCAGTGTTTAAGCCTCAAAGTATATAACGAGTTTTTTAAATAAACCAATTCTTGGAACATTCGCGAATAAATAAACGAATGCAAATATGCATTCTCTTTTAAATATAACTGTTTATTTTTTAATTGTTATTACAAAATAATCATATGTATGTTTTTGTACATACCCAAATAAAAACATTATTAAATGTATCAATTTCAACATTAAGGTTTTGACTCTATAAAAAAATCCCTTAACAATTGTGCAAAATATAGTTGTAAAATAATTTGACAAGATTATAAACTATCTTTTATACACATGTCATTGTTACAAACAAAACACATATCTGTCACAATCTTTGCTCTATGGCCTATAACTGTTACAAAAACATAATAACTATGGCCAATAAACCAAATTAATCACTACAAACAAATATGTTTATTATTACAACGACTGCCAACGTTAAAAAAACAATTGTTTCAAACGTCAAATAGAAACCTTAACTTACAGTGGCAGCATTATTAAACAATGTTACCACAACTTAACGGTGTTTTTTTTTTCTTTTCAGTTGCAATTATTAAGCTGAGAAAATAGTAATAGTTTTGAAAGATTTAAACAACAAAAAAGATATAATAAAGTCAAGGTTATCGCTAGTACAAAAAAAAAACAAACAACATTGAGCAATAAAACATTTGGAAAAAAATATACATATAAATTTGAAAATACAACATTATTGGCTAAAATAAAAGTTAGATTTGTAGATTTTTTTCTATAATGTAGTTTTGAAAACTTTTATAGTGTTCAGATCCAACTAAACTAAACTAAACTCTAAGAGCAATTTAATGGGTGGGAAATTAATTTATAAACAAATGTTTAACATGAATATAAAAGGCAATAAAAACAAAAGTATTATCTTTTGTGAAAAACTTTTACTTTGTTATTATTAATACATGAATTAAATGGTATTAGGGGAACTAGTGTTCTATAGTTGAATGAAAAGTCGAAAAATTTGCAAAGCCGATTTTTCGTCATTTCGACTTTTTTTCATTTAGTTAAAAGTCGGCTTTTAGTATTTTATAAATAGTCGACTTTTTTCGAATTTTTTCGAATTTTTTCGACTTCTTCCGACCTTTTCCGACTGTTTTCGACTATTTTTTTCGACTATTTTAGAGTTTTTGACCTTTTCCACTTTTTTTAAAATTTTCGAATATTTTTGACTTTTTTCAACTATTTTCGAATTTTCGACTTTTTTCGAATTTATTGGACTTTTTTCAACTATTTTCGAATTTTCGACTTTTTTCGAATTTATTGGACTTTTCTACTTTTTACGACTTTTTTTCGACTTCTCGACTTTTCGATTTTTATTTCCAAAGTTGACTTTTCGACTTTTTTCATAGACGATAGTCAAGTTATCAACTCTTTGGAACAAAATAGTCGACTTCGACTTTTCGACTTTTTTTGACAAAAAGTCGTTTGTTCGATAATTCGAATGTCGATTTATAGAACCCTAAGGGGAACTGAAAAGTAATGGCTAAAGTTAAACTGTAGGCCAGACTACAGATAAGACTATAAAACAGTCCAGGTAATAAACCAGACTATAAACCAGATTGTAGACAAGGCTTTAGGTCATATTATAGACAAGAACTTAGACACAACTATAGTCCAGACTATAGACCAGATTAAAGACAACACTTTAGACCTGATTGTAGTCTAGATATAGACAAGACTATAGACGATATTATAGACCGGAATATAGACCAAATTATAGACTATAATATAGGGCTGGTTATAGACCAGACTATAGATTAGACCAAAAACCATACTATAGATCAGAGAATAGACCAGATTAGACTAAAAAACAGAAATCAAAATATAATGCATGCTATAAATCAGACTACAGAACAGATTATATTCAATTTATTTACAAGACCTTTCTATATTCCATAGTATAAACCAGTTTATAGAACAGAACTTAGACCCGACTATAGTCCAGATTATAGACAACACTTTAGACTAGTCTATAGTCTGGATATTAACTAGGCTAAAAACAAGGCTATAGACCAAATTATAGACTGGACTATATGACTGATTATAGACCAGACTATAGATCGGGCTATAGGCCATACTATAGATCAGAAAATAGACCAAACTATAGACCAGATTATAAATCAGACTATAAACCAGAGACCAGACTAAAATGCATGCTAAAAATCAGACTATAGACCATATTATATCCAGATAATTTACAAGACTTGTCTATATTCCATAGCATAGACTTTAGGCAGGAATATGGACGAGACCCTTGACCATTGATAGATCAGATTGTTAAGCATACTTTTGACCAAACTATAAATAAAACTTTAAACCACACCATAGTCTAGACTATAGACCAGATAATACACAAAAACTTAAACCATATTATAAAACAGAAATTAAGCTATAATGCAAGTTATAGATCTGAATATATCAGATTATCTGAATATCTCAGATTATTTTCAAGACCTGTCTATATTCCATAGTATACACCAGATTATACATAAAAATATAGGACAGACTACAAACCTGATTATAGACCACCATACTTTAGATCAGAATATGGATGAGACTCTTGTCCACTCTATAGATGATATTATTGATCAGACTATATACCATACTTTAGATGAGAATATGGACGAGACTCTTGTCCTCACTATAGATCATATTATTGAACAGACTATAGATCACATTATATACCCTACTTTAGAACAGAATATGGACGAGACTTTTATCCTCAATATAGATCATATTATTGAAAAGACTATTGACCAGACTATAAACCACATTATATACTAGACATATCGGCCATTTTATTTGAACTTGAATACCCTAAATATTTCGTTAAGTATACTTATATATCTCTCTTCAATCATCTTAAATAAACAACAAGTACTTTAAAAGTCCAGTTCCAAAATCTTCAGCTATTGTATTATCAAGATACAAATACAACAAAATAATCATGAATTTAAAGAAAGAAGATAAAATGGCAACAAAAAAACAGAAAACTTCAACTTCAACAAAACACTTTCACTTGAACTAAATAAAACGACAGACGAAACGTCAAACAAACAAACAAAAAAATATTAAGTATAATCTAGACTAACATTAAAAACCAAGAATATGAAAATAAAAACTCATAAAAAGTGAAAATTTTTTAAATTATAACAAGATAAAAAATATGTACGTAAAATCACATTAAGAAATGTGTTAATCAGTAAAACTCAATTAAAAATTAATTTATTTTTTTTTTTGTTTTTTTTTTTCTTAAATTACTTTCATGGTTTTCTTAATATTTCAGCACTTTGGCACACTAAAACTACCCATGGAAGAATTGGATTTATCGAATAATCTCATTAGACGTATACCGGAAAAATCTTTTGTTGGTCTTAAAGAATCACTAACGGAATTACGTTTAGCCAATAATTTACTGGGCGATAGTTTAAATCCGATATTTTCTTCAGCCGAATTTCATCCACTGAAAAATTTGAAATTATTGGATTTATCAGCGAATAAAATTAAATCCATTGAGGAGGGTCTTCTTAAAGGTTGTGGTGATTTGAAGGTCAGTAACATTTAATTTAATTAACATACAAGTGTGATGGTTGTTTTTAATGATTAATTATGTGTATTTTGTTGTTGTATGTTTCACGTGTTGCAGTACAAGTGTTTTTTTAAAGTGACATATTCATATAGAGGGAAAGAGACATAGATTAATAAAATATTTTAGTCATGTCTTATTAACATTTTTTAAAAGGTCTTTTTTCTTGTTTTATAGTTGGCGATGTTAGTTGATTTATTGAGTTTACACCATTTGTTAACGTTAAGTATAGTATAAAGATTGTATAGTTAAATTTAAAAATCAGACTATAATCCAGACTACTTAAGAATAGAAATATAAATCTGCGGATGCGGTTGCGTTTTATGGTCCCAAGAGAAAATACAAATTGTAGCCATTTTATTGTTATTTGTTTTGTATTTCATAGTTTATTGTATCTTCTTCTTCCTTGGCATTCACAGAAAGGTGTTAAACACATGATTTTTCTTTATAGGATGTATGAATGACATGACAGCTCTAAATGTAAAACAAATTAAAATAAATTTGGTACAGATTTCTTCTACGATTAAAGTTGTCAAAACTCCATAAAAAATTAACCTTCTTTCCCGCCGCAATATGGTATTTATACTCTTTGATCAGACTAAAAACTATATCTGTCTATAGACCAGATTATAGACCAGACTGTAGCCCAATTTATATTTTAGACTATAGAGCTTAAACCCTACTATAGTCCAGCTCGAGCGTTTTGAGAACTTTTCTTTTTTTTACATATTTTAATTTTTCCTCATTTGCATATTTTGTATGAAAAATTTCCGATTTTTTGGTGGGTGGAGAGATGGCGGGGGTAAATTTCCTTTTTTCCCTCGCGGACACGCGACTAGTCCTGACTCAAGCCTAAACTATAGACTATACTATATCCAGATTATATTTCAAACTGTAGATTAGAATATAGACCTATAACAGACAAAATACCAGACTAAAGACATATAACAGAACATACTACTTTTAGACTATAGAGCATACAGTAAACCAATCTATAGAATAGACACTGGTTCTCACTATAGACTTAGACTATACCCGTCAATAAATCAGACAATAGACCAGACTTAAGACCAGATTATAGAATGTATATCAGACTATAGACCGACTATAAAAAATACAAAAAACCTCATATAATAAATAAGAGTATATTTTATACTTTATTCCAGACTATAGAACAGACAATAGACCATACTATAGAATATACTATGGATCTGACTATAGACTAGACTATAAACCTGAATATAAACAATACTATAATCCAGACAATAGACCATAATGTAAATCAGACTAGAGTCCAGACAATAGACCAGATTTTATAAACCGAAATTTAGGCCAGACTATGGAACAGACAGTAAACTATACTATAATATTGACTATGGATCAGAGTATAGACTAGACTATAAACCCGTCAATAAACCAGATTATAAAGCAGACAATAGACCAGACTATAAATCAGTTTATGGAATGTAAATCAGACTATGGACCGACTATAAAAAAAAAACAACAAAAGACCAGACTAAAGTCATATAATAGAACAAGCTATATTTTATTATTTTATTATACTACACAATAGACTATGGATCTGACTATAGACTAGATTATAAACATGACTATAATCCAAACAATAGATCATAATGTAGATCAAAGTAAAGTCCAGACTATAAACCGAAATATAGGCAAAAATATAAACCAGACTATAATTCATAGTATAGTAACGCCAACTTTAAATTTACGTTACTTTTAGAAATGGTGTAATCTAACAAATAATTTATAATGCAGTTAGTTACATGCAATTTTTTTTCCTTCTTTTAAACCAGTTTGAATTTCCTAACCATTCGTATTTATTATTTATTCAATTTGTTTATTATTTCACATTAGTTTTTTTTATTTAATTTATTATTTTAAATACCAACCTCAAAGTTGTGACGGGATTTTTTTTCCAATATTTTTTGTATGTATAGTTGAACGGTGGCGTTGCCTTTTGCAATTATAGTTATAGACAATATTATTAAATATTTTCTTTTTGTAATTTTATTTACTAACTTGGGGTAAAGTAAAGTTTTTGATTCGTTTTAAACATATCACTGTCATTTCTCAACATTACAATTTAACGACTAACGTGCGTCATTGTACTTACTAATATTTTGCTAATATTTATATTTATGCGTTTAAATTGGATTTTAATAATTATTTACAGGTACTACAATATAGACAGACATATTTTTGTTATTTTTTTCTTAAGAAATTGAAAAGCGTGTAGACCATTAAATCATCCAGTATTTGTTTTTTTTTTTTTATTTGTTAATATTCAGTACATGTCTAGGATAGTGTTGCGTGTTGTTGTTATTTTTTAGTTTGCAGTAGCTTTTCAATCTAGTTTAATTGATTATAGAGTTCATTGATTCATGTTGGACTCAGTCATGTTGAATGACTTTTAGCTAGAAATTATAACTTTTAATTGTTTATTTAATTTTAGTAATTATATTTGTCCGTTTTATAGAAAGTTAATAAAAAAATTCGTTTATTACTTATTAAATAACTAATTGATTTTTTTGTTTTAGCGCCGGTTCACACAGGGAAACTTTTGATTTTGTGTGTTAGAGAAAGAGATGGTTGATATTTCTTTCACTTTTCTCACACACAAAAATCAAAAGTTTTCTTGTGTAAACTGGCACTTTGCATATAATTTGGAGTACAAGCTACGCTCTAGACCATTAGGCTATAGTCCAGAATATTGTCTAGACAATAATTCAATCTATTCTAAAGTCTTTTAGCTATGCTAAATTATAGACGTTGCTAGAAATTAGGCTATAGTCATTAAAATAGTTCAGAGTATAGACTTACTTGTAAATCAGACTGTAATCTTACTTATAATACATAACATAGGCTAGTATACAGTCCAGACTAGAGTCCCGGCTATAATGCAGTTTTGATTAATTTATAGTCCACTCTATAGTCTATAGTTTATCTAACATATACTAATTATAATACAGACTATAGACTGTAATTTGTAAATTTCAGTCTATTTATAATCTAACCAGTTAGCATTTTTTGAAATTATCGATCACATTCGAGTCATTTATGACTCTTCTGCACGATTAAAATGATGAGCTCACTTTCTGATCATAAATGATACATTCCTTGGAAGAAAATGGTACAGTACCCTCGACTCTTCTAAATATTATTGACCCCCACTTCTGATCAGTTCTGACTAATTTTTTAATCTTTCTTATTTTCGAATCATATTATAATCTTTTTGGTGTCTTTTCTGGGACAAATACAATAAAACATAATATAGTTTTTGATCTTCCGAATGCGGGAAATATAACTAGAAAATACACTTATAAACAATCATATTTGTGACACCTGTAAGATCTATTTGTGATTGCTGTACATTTTATTATTGTTTTTAATATAACTTCAATTTCCTTGACAGAAAATCGACTTAAAATAAATATCACATTAATTGAAATAATTTTACATTTAATTTTATAAACAAAATGAGAATTATATCAACTCATTTTAGGCCACACAAAATTATTTGCCAACTCTTCTAAAAGAGTCCTTTCTGAGCCCCTTTTCTAATCAGTTTCGACTCATTTTCATTGCAAGCAAACACAATTACATAAGAAACCACTTAAGATCTTCTAACTGCTTGAAATATGATCACAAAATAAGTTTTTAAAACCTTAAAACACCAGGATGATCAATTTATGATTGCTATACATTTTGTTATTGTTTTTTAAATAGTAATTTTTTCAATCATATATCAGGATAATTTTCGAATCATTTTTTAAGAGCATAACTTATTAATTACTTTAAAGTCATCAGAAGGAGTCAAAAATGACTCAGTTTACTGATTAATCATCCAACAATCTTACAAATGCTAGCTAGGCTAGTCCATGCACCAATTTATAATCTAGACTGTAAATGTAGTTAGATTGTGGACTAGTTTATAGTCCAGGCTATAATTCAGTTAATAATCCAGACTAATATATAGGATACACTGAAATCTAACTATTTGATCAGATTATAGACTGGCTTATAGTTCAGAATATTGACTAGACAAAATCCATTGTCTAGTTTATTGTGCAATTAATAGACCAGTTAATAGTCCTCACTATAGACTAATTTATAGTCTAAGCTGTAATCTTATTTATAGTTTTCAATATAATTGTCTTTATAGTTCAGATTATAGACTCGGCTACAACAACCTAATAAAACTACATGATTAAAATTAAAAAATTACGCCTCTAAAATAATTTATTTAACTTAAAGCTTTATTAGTACCTACTATAGCGTCTAAGAGTTTAAAATTTAACTACGAATAATACTACCTGATTTTTTATATCACACATATATCGTTAAACCATAACTAAAACAAATTCCATAACCTGGCCTCTATTCAAAACAAAAATCGAAAATTTACTTCTTCTTTCTCAAATGGGGGCCTTCACTAGATCTCTTGGCAGGCAAACGTTGAGCACGCAACGTAGTTTTCTCCTTTACACCATTGCCTTTATCGGGAGACTGAAAATATAAAAAAATATAAACAAAAATATTATTATTTAAATTGATTTTATTTAACATAAATATTTATTTTTCAGGAATTTTATATAGATCGCAATAGTCTGGCCTCGGTACCCTCGAATTCTTTAAATGGACCCACCGCTTTGAGACATTTATCCTTAAGGCATAACTACATAAGTAAGTGCTATAGTAAATTATTACTTTTAATTATAATTAAAACAAATGCCTTTCTATCTTTAGCTTCTTTACGCTATGAATCGTTTATTGCCCAGCCCCAATTGGAGATTGTCGATTTACGCTATAATGAAATCAAAACCATTGAGGGTTTAACCTTTAAGGGTTTGCGTAAAATACGCGAAATTAAATTAGCCGGCAATCGTATAACGAACTTAAACAGTGATGTCTTTGAAAATCTTCCCACTTTACAGAAATTAGATTTATCCGAGAATTTTATACAACAATTTCCCACGGTGTCTTTAAGACCCATAATTAATTTAAAATCATTGAATTTATCCTCGAATATGTTGCAGGTTTGTTGTGTTTAATAAAGATTAAGTAAAGAAGTTTTTTTTTTAATAAATATTTATTTCATAAATTACAGCGTTTGGATTATACTCATATGGAAGTGGTGAAATCTTTGGAAACTTTGGATTTAAGTCGTAATGGTATTACTACCATACCCCCGGGCACTTTCCGTGATTTGACAAATTTGAAATATTTAGATTTGAGTTTGAATTCTTTAAGAACGGTAAGTGAAAACTATTATAATAATAAAAATATAATAACTTTAATCTATCTTCCTTTAGATCGAAGATGATGCTCTCGAGGGCTTGGAAAATCTTCAAACCTTAATCATACGTGACAACAATATTCTTCTTATACCCGGTAGTGCCTTGGGTCGTTTATCCAACTTAAATACTTTATATTTGGACTTTAATCGTGTGGCCGCTTTATCTGCCGAAATCCTAGGATCCATACAAGCCTCCGATATAACCACACTCTCTTTGGCTCGCAATGTTATACGTGAGTTGCCAACGGGTAGCTTCCAAATGTTTAGCAATTTAAGATCTTTAGATCTGTCAGGCAACTCACTGGCTGTTATAAATGCCGATATTTTTATGGGTTTGGAAACCTCACTAAATGAATTGAAATTGGGACAAAATCGTATAACCGGTTTGGGCAATATACCCTTGGCTTTAACTGAGTTAAGAAGTTTGGATTTAAGTTACAACAACTTGGCAGAATTACCCACTAACATCTTGCAGGGTTTGGAGAATTTGCAATATTTGAATTTAAGTGGTAATCATCATTTAGCGCCCATACCCGCAGCCTTAATACGTCCTTTATCACGTCTACAAATTGTGGATTTCAGTTTTTGTTCTTTAAAACAATTATCGGGAGATCTGTTTGCCACTTTGCAAGATTTAAAAATGATTTATTTGAACGATAACAATATACAGGAAATAAATGATGGCAGTTTTGTAGACTTGTGGAATATCACCACCATTGATTTGTCTAATAATCAAATCACCTCCATTAGACCGGGAGCTTTTGTTAATGTAATGCATTTGAAAAAACTTAACTTGAGAGGAAATCAATTGTCTGCTTTTAAGGGTGAATTCTTTAATACCGGTACCGGCATAGAGGAATTGGATATTTCAAATAACCACTTAAGCTATCTTTTCCCCTCCTCGTTCCGTATACATCCACGTCTGAGGGTTATTATGGCAGCTAACAACAAATTCAGTTTCTTTCCCGCAGAGCTAATATCCACATTGCAATATTTGGAATATATTGACTTGTCACAAAATCAATTAAAATCTATAGAAGAGTTAGATTTTGCCCGTTTACCCCGTTTGAGAGTTTTAAAGGTGGCCGACAACCAATTGGATATGTTAAGTGAAATGGCCTTCCACAATTCGACTCAATTACAAGTATTGGATTTATCCAATAATGCCTTAGATCGTATAGGAGAGAGAACCTTTGAGGGTTTGGTAAGACTGGAATATTTGAATTTGGAAAACAATAAACTAAACGAACTATCCGATTCCGTATTTGAGAGATCAAAGTTGCAAATGTTGGAGAATATAAATTTGGCTTATAACAGTTTTCAATATGCTCCTCTCAAGGCTTTACAAAGACAATATTTCTTTGTATCTTCGGTGGATTTGAGTCACAACAAGATTCGAGCCATTCCCAATGATGACAGCATAATGGTAAATATTAAGAATTTAGATTTATCCTTTAATCCTTTATCTAAGGAAGCAGTGAAAAATATACTCAATGAACCGAAAACTGTTAGAGAATTGAATTTGGCGGGTTGTGGCATAGAAAGTTTGGAGGCCTTGGAAACACCTTTCTTGCAGTATTTAAATTTGTCACAAAATAATTTACAAACCATACAACCCGATATCTTTCAACGCACTACCTCGTTAGAAACTCTGGACTTGGCCAACAATAAATTAGAAAACTTAAACGAATTGGCTTCAGCCTGGCCTAAATTACAGAATTTACAATATTTAGATTTGTCCAACAATAGTTTTGAAATGATCCAACAAGGAGACTTTGAGAAATTAGATATGTTACGCACTCTAAAGATAAAGGGACTTGCCTTGTGTAATCGCATAGAGAAAAATGCTTTTAAGCACACTCCCAATTTGGCCTCTTTGGAAGCATATGATTTGCCTTTATTGGGTTATTTGGATTTGCAGGGTATATTAGAACTCTTGCCCGGTTTGGAAACTTTGGATATTGAGGTCAAAGATTCATCAATAGGCACTGAACAAATACAACCAGCCAAACATCCCAGACTAAAGGCTATAGGCATAAGAGGTGAACGTTTAAAATCTATATCCTCAGGCACTTTGGCGGGTCTTAAGTCCAGCGATTTGACCATAAAATTACAAAATACCTCTTTAACAGCCTTGCCTCCGGCCTTATTATTCCCAGTACCTAGATCTTCCCACTTAACTTTGGATATTGAAGGCTCTAAAGTGGCGGTTTTAGTGCCGCAATTTCTTAATGCTTTAGAAGATCGTAGGTCCAGTTTGCAGCTCAAAGGTTTATCTTCCAATCCCATACACTGTGATTGCAATGCCCGAGCCTTAAGAAGATGGCTGCCCAATTCACATATGACTGAATTAACCTGCCACTCACCAGCCTATTTGGCGGGCAAAAAACTTATAGAAGTAGGAGACGATGAGTTAACTTGTGATCCTCGTAAAATGACTTCGACTACTGCGAGAACTTCGTCAACAAATATTTTGAAATCATCTTCCCGTCTAGTAACCCGACCACCCACAACCACACCCGAAGAACCTCCCATGATAATATGGAGTATGGAGCCTACACAACCACCACCCATGAAAATTAAAACTAAAGCTCCTCTTATGAAAGCACCCATTATGACCAATGATGATACTCTTATTATTGGAATAGTAGGAGGAGTGGTAGCATTTATAGCTATACTCATAATAATCATCTGTATAGTACGTTTGCGCATGAGTAATGCTGAATACCACAATGCTCCCGCTATGATAGGCATACCACCTATGCCCATGGGCCCGGGTAGCGTGCCCTTGAGTTACAAGGGGCAACCTACAGCGGCCTTATATGCCGTGCCTCCCTATGCACAAAACTACGCTACATTGCCACACAAACCACCGTCCATACACCAGTCTACACAGAATTTATCCACACGTGCAACACAACAACAGCAGCAACAACAACAAGCCACATATTCCTCGAGAATGTCATATTTTGGGGGATCCACGCCTCAGCAGCAGCAACAGGTGGCCTCAAATCTATCGCAAAATCAACCATACATTATATATTCGGACGATAAAGCTTATAGATAAGTTTAAGCTTAAAAGCTTTTAAAAAGTATAAAGTTTCTTTTGAATCACATGGGCGCTAAGTTAAAAATTTAAAGCGAAAGTGGTTGCTTGACACAACAGACAAAAATAAACCCCCATTTCAAACAGTCAATTAAGTAGGCGTAACATTTACGCCTTCTTTAACATATCCCCCTCCACAATTTTAAAAATTACAAAACAAAGAAAATTTAATAGAGTTCTTTCACAACCTCTTAAAAACATTCGTTTAGGTTAACACGATTGATATATCAATCTAATAGATAAAGTCGTTTGTATATAATTTTAAGCTTTAGTAAATTATAAATCCAATTGTACTTTTAATTTTAAACTTTGATTTGTTAAACTGTCTAGTTAAAAGTAATTTCAGTTTCAAATCAATACATAATTTAGTCAACACCTTAAGTACGAGTTTCAAAAAGATACACTTAACTTAAGCAAAGTATTTTATTAAAATTTAAATTGGTTTTTAAATTATGTTTATTTTTTTCGTTTAAGTACTTGGATTATTAATGACTAATATTTATATTTAAAATATATTTTTTTTAATTTTTAAAATCTATACAATTTGTTTTTAGTTATTATTAGATTTTAGTTTAAGTTCTTTTAAAATATTATTGAAAAATTAAACACACACATTAAAGAAATATTATTGTATAAATTAATTTAATCTTTATGGATTTATATGTGCAAATAATTAAGTACAATAAAATGAAAATTATTTTTAATAAAAGATAATAAGATCTGAAAATTAAAGATTTGTATGTTCGTGGGTGTTTTTATTTTAGAATAAAATGTTAAAATTATTTTGAATTTTTTAAAAGTTTTGTTTATTTTCTTTTTACAAAATTTTTCTCCGATTGAAAGCGTATTTATTAATTTTTATACCTTTATAGACTAGACTATAGACTAGACTATAGACTAGACTATAGACTAGACTATAGACTATACTATAGACTAGACTATAGACTAGACTATAGACTAGACTATAGACTAGACTATAGACTAGACTATAGACTAGACTATAGACTATACTATAGACTAGACTATAGACTAGACTATAGACTAGACTATAGACTAGACTATAGACTAGACTATAGACTAGACTATAGACTAGACTATAGACTAGACTATAGACTAGACTATAGACTAGACTATAGACTAGACTATAGACTAGACTATAGACTAGACTATAGACTAGACTATAGACTAGACTAGACTATAGACTAGACTATAGACTAATCTATAAAACAAACTTTAGTCTAGACTATAAACTATACTATAAAATAGGCTTTAGGCTAGACAAGACTATAGACTAAGTAATAGAATAGACTATAGAGTAGAAAATAGAGTAGACTACAGACTAAACAATAGAATAGACTACAGACTAGACTTTAGATCAGACAAGTTACTAGACTATAGACTACACTATTGACTAGACTGTAGACGAGACTATTGACTATACTAAGGACTATATACTAGACTATATAATAGACTATAAACAAGACTATAGACTAAACTATATGATAGACTATAGAATAGACTATAAATACTATAGAAATGACTATAGAATAGATTACAGTATAGACTATAGAATGGTTTATAGACTACTATCTGGTAGGGTTCTATAGTTGAAACAAAAAGTCGACTTTTTGTATTTTATGAAAAGTCGATTTTTCGACTTTTTTCATTTAATTAAAAGTCGACTTTTCGACTATAAGTATTTTATAAATAGTCGACTTTTTTGACTTTTTTCGACCTTTACCGACTTTTCGATTTTTTTGACTATTGTCGACTTTTTTTACTTTTTTCGAGTTTATCCGACTATTTTAGAGATTTTGACTTTTTTCACTTTTTTAAAATTTTCGACTATTTTTGACTTATATCTACAATTTTCGAGTTTTCGACTTTTTCCTAAATTTCGACTTTTTTCGACTTTCAGACTTTTCGACTTTTATTAACAATGTCGATTTTTAGACTCTTTTCACAGACGGTAGTCGAGTTATCGACTTTTTTGGAACAAAATAATCGACTTCGACTTTTTTCGACAAAAAGTCGATTGTTCGATTATTCGAAAGTCGATTTATAGAACCCTACTATCTGGACTTCTTATCAAAAGTTTAAAGTTATAAAAAGTGTGTAACGCAATTAGGAGCAACATTGCCGTAATATAAAATTTATCAGATAAACTTGTAATGCCCAATAACACACAGTTGGACTTAAAATTCTATAAATATTTAATTCGCAACAACAATTACACTAAATATTTGTGACAAATAAAGCTAAAAAGCTGAAAAATATTTATACAAAGCTTCAACCCAATTAAGAAACGTGCTGTGGAAAAGATTGATGATAAACGTAGTGAAATTTCAAAAACCAATTGTAATATTTTGTTACATGTTAAAGTGTGTTTTTAAAACCAATTAAAACAATTGTAAATTTTTAAGATCTTTAATTATATTTGAATAAAATTTTTTTGCATAATAGATTTAGAGATTTTATACTCTTTTTTATAATAATTTTTTAAAATGTTTTTTTTTTTCAAAAATTGTTTAATATCTAAAAAATATATTTATGCAGGTTTAGTATATGATTAATAAAACGAAATACAGTTAAAAGTCTTATCAATTAAATGTATAAAAAATGTTAAGAAAAAAACACAAATTTTGTGACTTTGTTTGTTTTTGTTAACATTTAAAATGATGAGTGTTTTCTTTTATGTTTTTTTTTAACAAAGTGAAAATTATTTTTTAAAATTACATTAATAATTTACATAGAGTTAAAGATAAATTGATAATTTCTTTAATAATAATTTTTAAGCGAAAAATACAACACATTTTATTTATGTAATTAACAAATAAACATTAAAAATTATTATTTTTTCTTTTTGTTTAACAAATACCATGAATAACAACTTTTTTACATTTATATATTAATTAATTTATTAAAAAAAATGCTCAAATAACAAATTATTGAGAGAGTGTTTTTGAGTCAATTTTGTCTTAAATAACTATTTAGTTTGTATAAATTTTTATGTTAAATATAAATTTTTTGTTTTTTCTTATTAACCACAATTGGTTTTGAAAATGTGAATCACAATGTTAAATGACTTTGATTTTTATTTTATGATAAATATGTTCAAATTACAATTATTAAAAAAAAATAGCAAATGCTTTTTTTGTGTTTTTTAACAAAAAATTAATAAATATAAACTTTAACAAATGCATTCATTAATTATCTTTGTTTTTTGGCATGAATATTTTTAAATTTGAGAACAATAACAAATGCAATAGGTTTTGTGTAAAAATGCATAATATGAAACTTAAAAAAAAATGTATTTTTATGAAAAACTAAAACAAAAACAATAATTATAATAATATGATATTTTTTTAGTAATTAATTTTGAGTATCAAAGTTTGTTGTAGAAGGAAGGCATTCAATAAATCAGAAATGAAGTTGATGAAATAATTTTATTTTAGGCATCCAATTTGCTTTGCTAATTTGGTGAAAAAAAGGATGAAAACAAAAAAGAAAATATTATTGCAAAAGAAAGAACAAAAAAAAGAAACATAAATAATTAATTTACTGTTGGGCTAAAGAAATGAAAGAAAAGTAAAAGAAATAGTATATAAATTATTTAAGCCACCTGTATGTAGGAGTAGTGATTTTTGTAACTGCGTCGTCGGTAGTAAATCATGACAACATACGAAAGGAATAACATAATGGTTATAATAGCAACTAAAATACCTGGAAAATAGAAGAAGAAAGAAAGAAGGATAAAAAGGAGAAAGAATTATAGTGAATACAGTAATTATTAAAGCTAGAAAGGTTAAAAGTAGTAATAAGCTTTTAGTTTAGATTTTATTTTAGAATTTCTTTTTTGAGCAACATGTGGTTTACGGACTAGTCCATGGTGTAGTGTATATCTTTTGAATTTTTTTGTGGACTGTTCTATTAAATAGCCTCTGAACTAATCGATTGACTAATATATTGACTGGTCTACTGATTAGTATATGGATCAATCTAAAGGCTAATCTCTGTATTAATCTATGGATCAGTCTATAGACAACTCTATGGACTAGTATTCTGGTATCTTGACTTGTCATTGACTAGTCTATGGATTAGTCTATTGCCAAGTCTGTAGACTAGTCTATTTATTGATCTATTGATTAGTCTATAGATTAGCCTACTAATTTTGTCCTTAGACTGGTATATTGACTTGTCTATGTATAAGCCTATTGAGTAGTCTAATGACTAGTATATTTGTGTATGGGCTAGCGTTTTGATCAGTCTATCAAATAGTCTATTCTCTAGTCTATGGACTAGTTTATTGACGAGTCTATTGTTCAGTCTAACCTTCTAGTCTGTTGACTTGTCCATAGATTAATCTAGGCATTAGTCTATTAATAAGTTTTTAGTCTGATATATTGACTATGCTATGGACTGATGACTAGCCTACTAGTCTATAGACTTGTCGTTTTATTAGTCTATTGACTAGTCTATGAACTAGTCTATTGATTAGTCTAATGACTAGCCTACTAGTCTATAGACTTGTCTTTTTATTAGTCTATTGACTAGTCCAATGACTAGTCTATTGACTAGTCCAATGACTAGTCTATTGATTAGTTTAATGACTAGTCTATTGATTAGTATAATGACTATTCTATTGATTAGTCTAAGGACTTGTCTATTGATTAGTCTAATGACTAGTCTATTGATTATTCTAGGGACTAGTCGATTGATAAGTCGAATGGCTAGTCTATTGATTAGCCTAATGACTAGTCTATGGACTGGTCTATTGATTAGTCTAATGACTAGTATAACGATTAGTCTAATGACTAGTATAATGTCTAGTCTATGGACTGGTCTATTGATTAGTCTAATGACTAGTCTATGTACTGGTCTATTGACTAGCCTATTTGTCTATTGACTAGTCTAGTTGTCTATGGGCTAGCCTTTTGATCCGTCTGTGAAATAGTATATCTAGTCTAGTCTATGTGTTAGTCCATGGGCTATTTAATTGACTAGCATATTGACTGGCCTATTGACTAGTCTACTGACCAGTATATTTTCCATGCTATTGACTAGTCAATGGTTCAGTATATTAGCTAGTCTACGATCAATCTTTGGACTAATGTAGGACTAGACTTCTAAAAGTCTATTGACTAAGTTTCTTAAATAGTTTCATTAACAATTAAGTGCTCCACAGTAGAGCACAATATTTAATAATTATGATGACATGTTGCTACAACATTATTTTTATCAACATGTTGCCCCAACTCTTATGTAAAAGATTGTTGTTTTAAACAACCCAATATTTAAACATTAATAAATCCAATTTTATATATATTTAAATTGCAAAAAAGTTATCTGCTAACATCGACTTTAAAACTTACCCATAGCTGTTCCAACATTAGCTTCTTCATAAGTCATCATTAATGTGGAAAGTTTACATTCACTTTCCCAGTCTTTTGGTAAAATATCACTATATATATTAAACATTTGATTAAGAGGACAAGCAACACCACAATCGGGTATATATAAAGGTTCCGGTTCAGCAGTGGTATTTTTATAGAAAATCGATACATAAGGTTGTAATTTTTCATCTAAACGTAATTCCAACATTATGCAGGCAATATAAGGAGGACTATGCAGCTAAAATAAATTAATAAATTGTTAATTATTTACTTATAAGTTAAATATAAAAAAAAACTTACATCATATAGCTTTAAAGTATTCAAAACATTTGCCACTGTAGTATCATGAGCCGAGTAGATCCATAATGAACGATTAGGATTTAATTTACCCTTTGATTTGTCTACAAATCTTTCTAGCATTTCTTTGATCAAAGGTCCTGCCTTGAGACGTGCCATTTGTCTGGTATAGGTGCTAAGGGAAAATGTAAAATCTGCTATATAAGTCATATCTGTACTAGGATAAACTTTTTTTGTCCATTCTGGCAAAGTTTTATTATAAAGTTCCTCAATGAATAAGGTATTATTTATACGTTGCACATATTCCAGAGAATCAACGGTCATGCCAGTATATTTAGTAAGATAATTATATAGATAAGCATAACGATCGTTAAGTGCTTGCATTTCGGGAGAATTTTTTAAAGCCGAAAGAGCATATTCATAGGCTGGACAAGGTGCTTTGCCGGCAAGAACCTAAAGCAATGAAAACGTTTAAAAATTATAGGATTTTCTATATAAGAATTGCTTACCGGATCCGATTTTTCCAATTGTGTATGAACTGGTATTGGTTGCCAATGTATTTCCGGATTCCAGACATCTTTTTTAACCGGTTCATATAGACCGGCCAAATTTGACAAAGCACTCATTAGCGTACGATCAACATCGGTAGAACGTATATATATCTCATCCTTATTATAGGTGTCACTTAAAAGGCTGCCATAACGTTTACGCAGCCATTGTCCTAAATGATAATGCTGTTGTTTACCAATCTGTAATATCGCACATACACACAAACAAACAAATAAATATTTTATTAGAAACGACGGAAATAACAAAATAATTAATAAAAACACGCGCATACACATGCATAAAACACAAAATCGACATATTTTTATCAGGAAATTATTGACCGAAGACAAACAAACAAACAAACAAACGGCGACTATTTTTAAAATGATCTTAAGAATTATGTTGAACTCTTGGTTTTCATTGTCTGTTTAATGAAACATTTAAATTGATTTATTTACCACGTAAAGTGATAATTTTAAATGATAAACAGAAAAATACAATTAATTATCATTAAAAATTGTTTGTTGACTTTTAAAAGACGATATTGTGGTAGGTAAGTTTAGCAATTTAGTTGAAGTAAATTTAGGTCAAAAATTTGATTTGTTTCATTGTTTTGTCATTTGCAGAAACGCCCACTTTTTAAGAGGAGGCAAGTCATATGCAGAATATGAAAGTAAAATTACATACTCTGATAAGATGTATGTATTAATTTAGAAAATCTTTACTATTTTGCATAATTTACTAAAACTGTACTTCTATTTAAGAAATCATTTACTTTAACTAACCAACTCTGCACTGCTTGTACAGTCTGTTGTTGAATTATAAAGAAAATTATCATTAATGAACTTTTTTTTCTTTCATCACGCGACTTTATTTAATTATGCAGAATATATAATATCCCTTATCGTTTAACTAAACAAACCGTTATTAATAGTAAAACAAAATTTTTAAATAATTTATTTACATTTTTTATAGATTATAGTCAATTGTAATGGATTTGCATTTTCTAAATATAAAACCACATTATCGTCAATATTATTTTAAAATATGTATAAATCTTAATTACATTATTATTTAAACTACAATGAACTAATAAAAATAATAAAGTAGAAAAACAATAACAATAATAATAATAAAGAAAAAAAAAGCGTACACAAAAGAAAAGATTATTAAAAGTCACATGCAGCTGAGGGGGGGCCCTGCTGATATGTGGACTTAATTATAATTTTATTTAAATATATGCATTTCTTTTAGCATTTACATGCATACAAACAATGTTTATAAAAACATATGAAAAATACTATTTCTATAGAAAATCACAGTAAAAGTTTGTCACATGTTACTTTTGATAAGAAAGAAAGTTTATATGTAGTAATAAAACTAACTAACTAAGCAACTAAGTAACTAATTATCTATCTATATATCTATCTATCTATCTATCTATCTATCTATCTATCTATCTATCTATCTATCTATCTATCTATCTATCTATCTGTATGTCTGTCTGTCTGTCTGTCTATCTATCTATCTATCTATCTATCTATCTATCTATCTATCTATCTATCTATCTATCTATCTATCTATCTATCTATCTATCTATCTATCTATCTATCTATCTATCTATCTATCTATCTATCTATCTATCTATTTATTTATTTATTTATTTATTTATTTATTTATTTATTTATTTATCTATCTATCTATCTATCTATCGGAATCATATCGGGGTGAGCCCTTAAAATTTTTCTTGATAGCCCTTAGGGACATTATGAGACTGTTTGACATTGTAATGATGTTGCGGATGAACTGGCTAGATTAGGATCGATCCTTGAAATAGATGTCAGGTAAAGGATAATAAAACCACAAATTTGTCATTATAACAGGTTGATATTGGAAAGAATCCGTGATCACATTATCTAGTCATAGAATCATTAAATCAAAGGGCATATGGCCAAAACTTGATTAAAGAGTCTAACAGGACATTGACCAGTTAGGACCCTTTGTCAGAAAATGGGACATTAATATACCGAACTATTGCAGGTTATACGAAAATGAAAAGGAAATGAGGAGATATAGTAGATAATTTGCCACTGTCCTAGGATACAGAATATCAGGCTTAAATGGCTAGAAAATAGGTTTCATGGTGAACTGGGAAAATTGCGGGACTTAACTCTTAGATTATTATGTTTGGCCAAGGAAATTAGTCACTTCTTAGACTGGACTATATAGAGTACATAGATTTTCTCTCGCATTCTTCTTTCTTGCCTTGTTGTAGTGTTTTGCTTCTCTGTGTTTGGATCTTCAATCTTTGAAGGAAATTACAATGGCCCTAAGGGCCTGCAAGTGAATTATTAGTTGTTTATAGTGTATAAACCTTCTAAAACTAAACCATCTATAATAATGATTAATATTTTATAAATTTCCTAAAAAAGATAACGTTGCCAGCATAAAACATGTTTTTATGAATTATGATTTATAGCGTGATCAGTTAAAATAATAAATTTTATTAATATTAAAAGCTAATTATCAAAGTAAATAAGTGTGATTAGAAAAATGATAGGCATAAAATAATAACAATACTAAACACTTAATTTGATAGTCATTAGCAGGTGAAAAATTCCTATTAGAAGAGCATAACAAGTGAAACAATTGAACCTTAACATTATTTGTTTTATAACAGAGTTTTTATAAATACAATTAAGGTTTTTATACATTATTTAGTATAAATATTAAAACAAGTTTATTGAACTAGTTTCGTTTTCAAAGAAATCAATTTAGTGAGTCAGTTAAACATGAAGATATGTTTGTATGTTTACAAAGAATTATTTGATTTTGAACAAATACAAAACGTGTATACAAAACACACGAAAATATGGGTTTGTATAAGTTAAACCTAATATAATCAGAACAATCTGTTTAAATATTGAATATTAAAATGTTAATAATAAAATGAAGTCAAAATTTTTTAAGTATTTCGTTTTTTATAGGAAGTTAGTTTTCTTCTGCTCTTGTCAATCGACAATGTATTTTTTTATAAATTTGCGTTATTTGTGAAATGTCTTGAGAATTTTAAGCATTTAATTTGCTATAAATAAATGAAATAAATGAAATTCTAACAATATTTTCTGATAAAAGATAAGAGCAAAGTTTAACATGACAGTTGCCAAAATACTTAACGGAACCAACTATACCAAATGAAACGTAAGTTGTTTTAAATAAAATAACAAGAAAAATAATTTCCTAATTACTAGATATTGAAGTTGAACAGAATAACAAATTCGAACTTAAGAATAGAATCTAGAAATACTAAAATTTAATTGAAAGTCTTTTAAGAGAAATCATGAAAAGTTAACTTTATAAATTAGCTTTAAATAAAATTAAATTATAATTTAAAGAGTTCTCATTATTAAGAGATTATGTTAACAACATTGAACTCTTTTGAAGACAACTTCAAATGTTTGAATTTATATTTAAAAAGATCTATCCAGTAGTACATCTGTCTCTTGAAAACCTGATAGGGTTAAAAAGGCGAGGAGCTCGACAGCTAAAGCGTACCATATAATGTACAAAATCGGTGCCCGTTTAACAATATCTCGCATAAGAACTTAAAAGTTTTGAAACGACATGGATGTAGTGGCGAAATTACTAATTGCTCGATAACCCCTCTTACATAAGAATTACTTTATTACCCATAAATCGTTAAAAATCAAGATATTAGAAGAATGTAACTTTTCCTAATTTATAAAAATTTGGCCCTAGAGGATCCATTTTTTTTTTTTTTTTTTGTAAAGTTTTAGAATTCCAAAATTTTAAAATCTGAAATTCTGAATTAAGAACATAGGAATCTCTAAAAAAATAATCTCAGGCTTGTCATACATACTGATTTGAATGGTTTCGAATAAGGAAATAAAACGGAAAGTCCGTTCAATATCTGTAGACCCACGACTCCAAAAAAAAAAACATTTTAAGTTTTTTTATTTGCTTTTTTGTAAAGTTTCAAAGTTTTTTGTAAAGTTTCATTCGAATAGTTTTAAAATGAGGAATTGTGAAATAGAAATTCCAAAAGATCACAGACTTGTCATACATTCCGATTCGAACGGTATGACAAGTATGTGACACTTGTGGAATAAAGAAATCGACATCGATTAAAAACTTTTAAATAACTTTAACAAAATAGTTGGTCTCATTAAGTTCATTCATAAAGTATATTAATTAAAAATACAACAAAATAAAATAAAATATTGCTAAATTAAGCAAGTTCTTTGTTAAAAGGTATCAGGTAAAAAAAAACTTACACTCAAATTGAAAACAAAAAGGTTTCTGTTTTGTCTAAACAAAATTGATAAAAAAAAAAGAACAAACTGCTACCATATGTTGACTTAAAAAACACATTTATATACCTACAAAAACAAATAAAATAACCAATACTTACATTAGTCAATTGACCCCAACCAGTTGGCCATTGTTTTACATCACGCCAAGGATCTGTAGGATATGGATCAATGGGCGTACGATCACCATGACGATAAATCTTTTCAAGAAAACAAAAATTATTTGTTCATTACAAGTAGCATGTTTTAAATATCTCTTTTTTACTTACCACATGGGCAAATACCAATTTGCCTTTTAAGTCAACATCTGTTGCTTGGCTATTACCATCATCCATCATTGACGACGTAGACGATGTTGATTGTGTGGCTGTAACCGCCAGTGTATTGGCCATAAACACAAGCAATAACAAAAATAATGCACCATTTTTAACGCAACAATAACAAAAATTATGAAATTTTGTTATTTTTGTTGTTAAATGTATTTGATTTGACATAATTTAAGATGTTTATTTCTTTTTGGGTAAATAATTTTGCAACTTAAGAAAAAAATTGTATATTGCAAACGCAGTCTGTTTTTGTGGAGATTTTATTTTAGATGTCTCACTTCCCGCAGACTGGATGTGTGGCACTTTTTACTAAATAATATTTAGCTCGATTTTTGGTAATATTTGATTTTCTTTAATTTATGTACTATTGCTTCATCGTCTTCCTACTGTATTTTTATTTAGATATTGTACTTTATTTTTTTTTTGCCTTTTTCTTTAATTTCAGAAAAATAACCATAGAAAAAGAAATAATAATAATAGACACCAACTTTTCTGTCCGTCGAATAGAGCACCTTCACCACTACACACAACTACGGTGACTTTTGCGAATTTATATTCTGTTTTTGAATAAACAAAAAAACAAAACAATAAAGAAAACAAAAACAGTACAAAAGAGAGAAAGAGAGAGTGAGAATTTGTTGTTTTTAGAGTTGCCACGTATATTGGTTATTCTTGGTTAGTGCGATGATTAAAATTTAAGATTATGACGGGTCAGATAGTAAAATCATACATTGATAATGACAATATGTTTTCAAAAGTTTAGGCTAACAACAACTCCCTTGCCAAGTCTATTGAAAACTTTCCGACAATGGACAATGTGATTACTGCTGGCACTGATGATGCTGTTTGTACAAATCTATTTAATCTAAACGAAAAGTGCATATTTAGGTACCTAGTGGGGACGCTGTGAAATCTGTACACCATGCCTGCAAAAGAAGAGGATTCTCCGTTAACACAATTAAAATTAGAAGAACCGAAATTGCTATCAGAGAGATACCGACCGAGATATTGAGCATTCTATTCACAAGAAATGTATTATCGAATTGAGCAATAGGCAATATTAATATCAAAATACTTAGTTAACATCAACAACGGGCAACGGGGCGCTCCTTTACCAGTGCCTCAGATGAGAATCGAACCTACGACCTCAAGTTTACGTTATGTAATTTACATCATATCATTTTAAATTACAAAAGGACCTACTGTATGTAGCAGGGTTAGAAAAATTGTTACAATTGTACTTTTTTTTAGTACAATTCGAGTACAATAGTATACCAATGACCTATTTGGTATAATTTTAAAAGAATTATATTTTTAACACAAAGTTTAAAGAACTACCGATTTCGGTAAAATATTATAACCAGACAACATTTACTAAAGAGAATACTTTTTCAGATCGTTTCTCTATTCTTGACAATAATCTATAGACTAGTTTTTTGTCTAGTTTATAGACTACTCTATACTCAAATCCATAGATATTTTACGATTTTTTTCATTTAATTAAAAGTCGACTTTTCGACTTTTTGTATTTATGAAAATAGTCGACTTTTTCGACAAAAATTTTGTTGTTCGTTAATCGAAAGTCGATTTATAGAACCCTAATTATATATTTACTTGTCTAATGACTAATGTAAAGTTTTTATGTACTTTTAACTAGGCGTTTAAAATATTTCTGAATTAGTCTTTGGAATAGTATAAAAATTCTATATAAAAGTTCGTTGTCTTGTCGACTTTTTGTTTTAACCCTCCGTCATGCACATGTTCCGATAGTCACGTACGTAGCGCATGTATCTGGCGAGATACACTATGTATTTCAGTACAAAAATATGCCATTTTAGTAACAATATTACGATATCTAACAATATTTGTAGAGGGTACATGGAGACTGAAACCCCTAACCAAATTAGAAATATATTAAAATCACATTTAAATTCGTAAAATATCTGGCCAGATACATGCGCATGACGGAGGGTTAACTATACTTATCACCAATTAAAGAACTATGTGAAAGAAAAGAACAAAAATGTACATCTTGTGAACGACTTCAGAAGTAGTGAATTTGGGATCAAATAAAAAATGACAACCCTATGTTAAAATCATCACTCCCTTAAGCATTTTTCGCTTCTTTTAACGGATAAAACCCTAGTCTAAATCTTATAAAACATCTCCATTTCTTTTTTGATGCTTTTTTGTTAAAGAATTTAATTTACAAAGCGATTTTGGAAATTATATTTCCTCTTATCGGGATATACAAAATACAATGTAACGGCATTATTATTGTTATAACAATTACTCTCTTTTAAAGAGAACGTAAATATAAGAGAGTACATTTATAAAAAAACCCAGTAGGAAATATATACAATTTAAGAAATTTTGAAGTAAATCCAAAATATCTTTAAAAATCAAAGCGAAATTTTAATTTGATACCAAATAAAAATTTATAAACTGTTATTTAGAAAGAAAATTATTAAGGTTTTTTTTTGCGTAATGGATTTATTTCAAAAAAGTCAAATTTGGATAAAACTTATAAATAGTAGTAGTAAACAAAAATAAAAAAGCTTTCAAAATAGTGCGGAAGACAGTCTTTTTCATTAACTTTAATACATAATACAAATGATGGGTGAGTAAGTAATGTAATTAAACTAAAATTGTTATGCACTTAACATATACTTATTATAGGTATAAAAATTTTTCTAATTTAGTTGCGATGATTTGTATCCCTAGAAACGTTGCCTGTAAAAAGAAAGTATTAGAAAAAGAATTAAGTTAAAATAAATTAATTATAAAAAAAAAATATTTAAATTAAACTTTGGTTTCAATTTATCGTTTGTTAAGGTTGCAATATCAGTAGTTATTATTAATCTCCTGTTACTTTTAAAGTTTATTTCACTTTTTTCTTAATTATGTTCATACGTGTTGTCGTAAATAGTTAATTAGTTTCTTAAATTATTTTGTTTAAATTTGTATGTACTTACGAGAAACTATCCGCAAATTTATAAGAAATTTAAATATAATCTCTTTACTGTTTAACATTTTGGAAAGAATTTGTCCAAAAATCTGCTGATGTAAGCGAAGTTTTTAATAGTTACTTTTTTAAGTTTAAATTTAAACTGCTGGTTGGATAAATTCCTATTTTTTTTAATCGATTTCAATAAAACGCATAATGTGAGGTATTTTTAAATGATTTTTTTAATGTATATTTTTTTTGTTGGTTTAGTTGGGAATTTCTTAAAAAACGATTGTTATACTTTTTTTTATAAGTTTATAAAGTTTTATGGAAATTATGATTATAAACTATAAATTAGATGATATTGTTTTTTTTTGTTTACAATTATGTATTTTGTTAAAAAAACTAAAACGCATTATTATTATTTTTTTTGTTTATGTCAAATAAAATATGTAGTTGTTGTTGCTTGTCGAAACAATAAATTTGTAATAATAAAAAAAAAACTTAAAATATAACGTTTTATGTTACGACGCATAAAAACTAATTCATTGCGTTTAGTACGATCTTACGTTACGTAACGTAATCTTTCTTAAACATTTCTTTTAGTAGTCTACACTTAAAAATACTATTTATTGATATAGTTTTTTTTCTGTTGTTGCTTTTTTTAAGAATTTAATTTTTAGTTTTTTTCTTTTTAAATAAAATGTGTGTTTTAGTAATCTTGTTTGCATTTTAATAGCGACGATTTGGCATATTTTGTCGAGGCGCATTGCTGTTTAAAAGAATATAAATTGTTTGAATTAGTTGTTTGCTTATTTGTTTATCTTATTTAGAATATATATTAAATGGAATTCTTAAGCTATGTTTAAAACTAAGTTATTTCTCAACTATCCGTCCCTTCTAAATATTAAACAGAATCGTCTGTTTTCATTTTATTATTTTTATTTTGCAAATGAAGAAAGTTTTAAAATTTTCGAAATTTTAATAAACTTTCAATATTTTTGTGGAAAATTTTGAATGTAAATTTGGAAAGAAAGATTTTTTAAAAACTTATAAATGTTTTTAAAATTTTATTCGCAAATTAATGAATATGAAAAATGATTAATTTGTTAATTCGAAAACAATAATAAAAATCGCTATATTATTCTAAAGAAATCGTTATAGAATCACTATTCTGAATTTATTTTCGGAATGATTAAATATTTCATAGAAGTTTTCTATTGCTTTTATAATCCTATACATTTAGTCAAATAAACCATAATATAGTTTGCACATTTCTTTGGTTATATTTGCCATTTATGCTAAAGTAGCTTTAACGCTTTAGTATCGCCAATAAAACCCCTTATTATATCCATTGCCAGCATATTTTCAATTATAAAACCGCATTGTTTAAACAAAGTGTAAATTTAAAGGCTTTGAACTTCTTAAACAAAAATTTGAAATATAATTTCATAAAACGCTTTTAGATTTTAATTTGTCTTAACAAATTTTAATAATTTTCCCAAAACCTATAAATATATATAATAAAGTAAACAAGAAAACATAACTTACCGATTCATACCGCCACCACCTCCACCACGACCACCCTGACCGCCTTGATTGCGATTTTGGCCAAAACCACCTTGACCTGGACCACCTCCTAGTGGAGGGAAGTTTTGCTGGTAATTATCGCCCGAGTTCATATTCATGTTATTGCCGCCTGGTCCACCACGCTTAAAACCACCTCCTTGTTGGAAGCCACCGGGACCACCACGTTTGTTTTGGAAATTACCTCCTCCACGGCATCCCTGATTGCCACCACGATTGAAATTGCCACCACCGCCGCCGCTACTTTGTCCATGTCCAGTACTTTTGAAATCAATGATAATAGGACTGTTGTCGAAGCGGAAATAAAATAAAATAAATGCAACAATATTAAACACGTATGTAAATCAATAATTAAAGTTTTGTTGACATTGTTTCATTATATTAATAACAAAATAAAATTTAAAAATTAATGAACTTAAAAAATTGTTATAATAAAAGTTACTACAACTGTTTAAATATATAAATTACTTACCCGTTTGAGGGATTATTATTATTGCGTCTCTGGAAGATGGCATCATCATTAAATGAGTCACCACCATCATTGCCACCATAACCGCCAAATTGATTACCACCACCACCACCATTACCTCCATACTGTTGGAATTGATTTGAGGGCAAAGTAAAACCACGTCTGTCTTGTTGACCACCAAAATTACCACTTCCACCGCCAGAATTACCCATATTGCCACTGAAACCACCTGAGAAATTGTCTTCAGCAAAATCATGACCACCTTGTTGTGGCATACCTCTACGTTGATCATTATTCCAGGAATTATTTCCATCACCTCCGTAATTATTGACATTAGGTTTTGGAGCAAAATTACCGCCACGAGGATTGTGGTTAAAGTTGCCAGGGGGACCGCCGGCACCACCACCTCTATTTGAATGATTGTTGAATCTGCCACCTTGATGACCTCCACCTTGTTGTTGGTTGTTAGGTGGACCGCCCATATTCATGCCTTGAGGGTAAGGTGCCGGTCTATCCCCTTTATAGCCTTGATTACGCATTGGTCCTACGCCATTCACATTTTGATTACCTCCACGGTGGCCACCCTGGAAATTGCCACCACCACGACCACCTCCTTGATGGCCTCCTGCACCTCCACCGCCTCGGCGAAAACCAGGCTCACCACCGCCTCTTTGCATATTGTTACTATTGTTATTGCCACCTGAAATATCATCGAGTTGGTTTTGTTGATCACCCAGTAGTTCCATAATGACACCGGCCAATTGCAAAGTGGCCGCTTGATTAAAATTTTGCTTGCCAGGGAAGCCAACTTAATTTTTACATTATTATTTAACAGGAAAACACAAAAAACAAATAGAATTTATTATATTATTAAGGCATACCTTTTTGTTGGCTTCCCTCAAGCCTTACTTATAAAAAGAATTGTTTTACCATAAGACTTACCCATAATACCACGGCCGCCGCCGCCACCACCACCTCTACCTCCTCTAGGACCCATGCCACCACCTTGATTGCCTCCTCGGCCACCACCTACTCCACCACCTTGCTTTCTCTCTTTAGCTCTTCCATGTTCCACTACTATGGACTGGCCCTTAAACTCACTGGCATTCAAAGCCACAATGGCACTCTCTGCCATTGCGGCGTTTTTCATATGCACAAATCCACAACGATTCATGACATCACATTCCACTACGATACCATAATTCTCAAATAAACGTCTTAGTTCTTCTGGTTTTGTGCCTGGTGGCAGACTACCAACAAATACTTTGGTAGGTTGCTAAAAGTGAAAAACAAAGCCATTAATTTTCCATAAATTGGTTAGAAAAAAAATGTGCTAAGAAAATTTGTTATTTTTCCTTACACTACCATCTGTGTGGAAAAATAATATTCTCTAATATACTTACCGCCATTTTTCTTAGTTTTGTATAGTTTTTTGTTAAATTCCTATTTTAGTTTTAATAAAATAAAGCTATTTTTCCAAAATTTTGTTATAAAATCTACTTTTTCTTTTCGACGCGGCTTTTTTTTGTTATGGACAGAGCCCTGCGTCGACAAATATTAACGGCGGCGGCGACTGAAACTAATCGACTGTAAGCCGGCTAAGTTTTCAACTACGTTTAGTTTTTAAATTTTCAACGATTTTAAATAAAAACGGAATCTGAGAGACCAGAAAGTAGGATTTTGGAAGCAAATACATTGTTTATAACAACGAAACAGATCAAGCTCAGAAGTTGTGTGAAAAATTATGCAGGGCCGAATAAAAAATTCTTAAAAATTAAAAACAAATCCTTATAAAACGTAAAAACAAAGATATTTTATTTGTTTATTTACTAGCGAAAAATTACCAGATATACTCCAGTTTAAATTTTCATTCACTCAAGTCCCTGATTGCTTAGTTTTATGTTTTTAGGTTCATTATAATAGAAAATTAAAATAGTACCAGTTGAAGAACGAAAAAGTACCAAAAAGTCTCGTTTTATATGTTCTAACTTACTCCATGCCCTACAGGTTTAATTTCATGTCGAAGAAGAACGAAAAAGTATCAAAAAGTCCACTTTAATAGGACCTCACTTAATCCGGGCTCTACATGCTTTTTACGGTTATCATTATTATACGAAAACTTAAAATGTACCTTTTGAAGAACCAGGGGCTCTACACGCTTTCATGTTTCTTATTATAGAAAATTCAAAAAGTTCCTTTTGAAGAACGAAAAAGTACCAAAAAGTCCATATTTATAGATTCTCAAGTGCTTAATTACAGATTTCTAAGTTCTAAGAGGCAACAGCAAATTTTAAATTTTTAAAAAGGTAGTAAAAAAATCAACCCTGCTCCGAGCGTTTTTACACTACAAGTTTTTCATGTAAACAAAGCAATTATAAAAAGAAGAAGCAATATTTATTGTATGAAAATTATTTTAAATTTCGTTTTAAAATAAAAAAATGTTTAATTCATTTCCTGTGCCCAGCCTGGAAGACGATCACTTTGCGAATATAAATTACAGCAAAAATGTAGAATGCATATTACCAACGGCCGAATTAATGGTAAATTTTCGTTCGAATGGTTTAAAAGCCCAGAAAGCCTGTTTTGTTTACGCTGAAAAACTAGACTTTAAAGGATTAATTGTAAGCTTAAATAAGATTAATAATTAGAAATTAAAAGTAATTAAGTCTTCCTGCAGCAACTAAGATTGACGGAAAAATGTGATCAACGTAAAATGTATATAACCACGGTGGATAGCACTTCGTTTCAGGAATTGAAACAGGATCAATCATTACATGTCACCTTTGCCGGCTTTATAGAAAATCTGGTGCATATATTGCAAGACTGTCAGGCTGGTAAATTGGAAATATGCTTAGTTCAACTTCAGCAGGATGGTAGGGGTTTAAGTGATAATGTTTTGAGTGCTGGCCAAATGAATTGTAATTATCAATTGCAATTTGTGGAAATGCGTCCATTTAAGAATTTAATACATTTATGCTTGCCCTGTCGTATGGCTCCCCTCAATGTTGTATTGTTTTATATGAATAATATATTGGATGTGCTACAGGTACATACAGGAATATCCATTAAAACTTAGTGGTAAATAAATTATATATTTTAGAAAAAATGCCTTAACCACGAACAAACCTCACAACAATTGCAACATGAAATACACAATCATATAAGGCGTGTAGATCAATTAGATGCCGAGTGTTTAAAACTAAGGGAAAATCTAGTGGAAAGCACCAGAAATCTAAACCAAAAACATGCTGAAGAACTGATACAGTTGCAAGAAAGTTTACGCAAAACGGCGGAACAACGACAACAGGATAGCGAAAGAAATCGCAAGACCATTAATGCCCTGCAGCTGCAAATAGATAAATTAGTTTCGGAGAAAAGTGCAATACAAAGTGAAAAAGTGTAAGTTCAATTTGTTGTATTCCAATTACTAAATTGATAAACTTTCTTCTAAACCAGGCAAGAACTTAAGCGGAATGAAACTCTTAATGAAGAGCTATCTGCTTCGAAAGCAAGAATATCAAATCTTAAAGAACAAAATGAAAAGCTGCACTTGGAAATATCAGCCCTTAAAAACCTTGAACGTAAACATGAAATGCATTTGCAAGATACACGCAAAGAGATTACTGAATTGAAAGAAAAACTTAAAAAGTATGATAAAAATAAAGCTGAATTGGTGGCAGAATTAGAGGCAGAAAAGAAAATTAGTCAGACTAAACGGCAGGCTTTGGAAATGGCTACCGAAGAAATTTCGAAAGCAAATCAAATAATAATGAAACAAAATCAAGAACTAAATAAAATGAAGAAAACTATAGGTTGGCGTACAGAAGTGGCTCTGCAACAAGAACAGGCCATAAAACAAAAAGATGTGGCTTTGAAAGAGCGTGAAGAGGAGCTGGTATTTCTCCGGGCTACCGTAGAGTCCTTGAGAAGAGAAATACCCCGAGAGCTGGACTCTATGAGGAAATTTGCCAATTCTTTGGAAACAAAATATACAGAACGTAAGCGATTTTTTTTAGTTTTAACTCGGAAATTTTCATTTTATTTTATTTTTTTAGAAATAAATTCACTAAAAATGAAACTGCAGCCTTTGAACAAGGAAAATATAAAACCTAAAGATATAAGCAGATCAACAAGACGTTGAATTTAAGAAAATCTATAATTTAGCATTAATTTGTTTATTTAGCATATGATATAATTTTAAATAAATATATTTATTTTCACTTCATTCATCCTCGTTGTTTATTGTTTCTCCTGCGTGAGCTGTAGCCACATTGACTGCCTGAAATATATCATTGCCCTGCTGATTCTTTTTCAGTCTTTCGCGGATTAATTCTGCTATGGCTTTTTGTGTTCTTCTTTCCAAACGCTCCAATTTCTTTGAGACATCTCTTTTTAGATCCCAATCTGGCTTACGGGGCGCTAAATTTGTTATATCAATCTCATCTATTATAATTGGTTGTTTTAGCAACTCCAACTGATCTTCAACGGCTGTTTCGATATCGCCGGAAGGCTCTTGGGGTAAAATCTCGCCTTCAGTTGTTTCATTTTGTGGCTTATAACTACGAAATATGGGTCTAGAAATAAAATGTTATTAATTTAGTTGGAAATATTTTAAGCAATTTTCAATTAAATCTTACTTGGGTAATTTTTCATCTTTTTGAGAGTCACTTTTATTTGCCTCATTTTTGTTGGCCTTTTCTCTCAATTGACGTAAACGCTCTTTACGTTTTATTGATTCTTCTGTTAGTTTACCTAAATTACTTTCAGATGGATCCATAGTTTTGGAAACTTAACTTAAAATTAAATAAAATTGTTTAAAATTAATGATAAACAAAAAAAAAGATATTTTCCTCTCTTTAAACGTTTGTTATTGTGTTTGGTTATGTTTACATTTTTTTTGGCTAAGGATGCCATATATATATTGACAGTAGATTGGAATTAAAATGTGGCATCTCTCTCATAGAGATGATATGGAATGAAACAAATTTGTGGTGAAATAAAAAATGGCATTTTTACAGTTATTTTGTGAAACGAATAGAAATTTTTCATAGAAAATTATAAAATTGTGTTAAATTAAGAAAATATGTTAATTTCTGTGTTTATTTGTTGAATATTGACAAAAATATGTGTTTATATGTATTAAGTGATTGAATATAAATTGTTTTAGTGTCTTTTGTTGGTTTTCTTAAAATGCAGCCTCGACAAATATGAAGCCTTTTGGTAAGTACAAAGTGTACAGGTACAAAGTGTTTTAATTTGTATATAAATCTTATGGAGATGTAGATTTAGGTATTTGAAATGTCCACATTAATATTCCATTCAAATATAAATGGAACTTTACCTAATACATTATTTATTGTAAAAAGCGAGGTAGAGGCTTAACTGCTCTACCATTTAGACCTGTTGGATACTTTACTACAGCGAGAACATTCAACTGATTGATCCTTAAGTCGAGTTTTTTGAAATAGTTGTATTGTTACTAAAAGCTTTTCGTTTAGAACAACCTTAATTCGTTTAGGAGTATTGACATTTAATATCCACGCAGACCGAAAACTATCGTTAAGTCTGGGGTTCAACTTGTTTATGTTATTTAGTTGTAATATAACTAAGATTTATTTGGCCTGTGTAAAATATAACGCTAGTACTACTAGCACAAGTTTTCAAAATATGAGTTTTATAAAACCAAAAACCGTGGTACACCGCAGTTGTCAGATCTTACAACGTTGTCAATAAAATGTTTAGAAAATGTGTAACAATCGTCTGAACTTACAATTTTCTTTGTAACAAAAGCATTATTAACAATATTGCAAGACAATATTTTTAAGTTGACACTGTGTTTCTGCACATTTTACTGCCAACGTTGTAAGATCTAACCAACGTGTATACATACATAGCTTAAGGTTAATTAAACACGATTGCATATGTTCAACGTGCGCTTCGAATACCGAATCTCGATACAGTTATACGAAGCCAAATGTGATTTGAAACGAAGAAAATCTCAAAGGCAGAGCACAAATAACGGAATGATTCCCCTTAAACGATAATGGCAACGACCGTCTTTCTCCAACCAGATTTGAATTACGATTGTTGATTAACTTTTTTTTCTGTTGCCACAACGGAAGGACATAACCGTATCCCCCGAATAGGGCCTTTGGGCTCATAATTAAGTTAAATGTTCTATTATGTCAACAAAACTCGGCAAAACTTAGTTTTATAGAAAATTTAATGACATTACAGATTTTTTAATGATCAGGACTCATTTGAACCTAGCCGCCATACAAACTCTCTTCAGAAAATGACTTGAAGATCAAAATTCACCCTTAAACACTAATAACTCTTTTAATTTCTACATATATAACTTGAAGTAGACGTGAGTTCCTGCACCAACATTTATAAGGATAAGCCCATATTTTCTCCTACTCCCTTTTGAGCCCTCTTGTAAAAAATCTTTTTTTTTTTTTGTCAAAAATAAGTAAAAATATTTTTTTTTTCGAATAATTCTCATACTGATTGGTGTAGGTTATCATATGGTCGGCTATGCTAGACTATACATTCATTTTTGTTTTTGACTTAAGGATAACAACATAAGAGTGTCTGAATATAGCTTTTTTCAAGCGGAAATCCTGGCTATATGGAAATCCGTGGATATTTTTAAGGGGCTTCGGAAGTGACGATTTGGAGCTCAATAGTAGGGTCGGTCCGGCAAAAACCCCTATTTGTCATTACTATAGGCTAATTTACAAATATTTCAACCAATCCTGGTACAGTAGACTAGATTGTAGGGTTTCCAGGACACTATGGCCGAAGTTAAATCCAAAAGCAACCTGAATGTTATTAGGATTGGACAGGGGTAATAATAAATGGACACTTCTCAATTGGAGCCTTTAGGTATATTGGGGACGGTAACACACAGGATTTTTGCAGGTTATGTGAGGACGAAGAATAACTAGAGACAGTAGGGCAGGCATATGTCCCATACTGTCCCAGATTACTGAGTCTGAGATGGCTAGGTAAAGAATTCCACGATGAATTAAGAGATGTAGCCTAGGCGGCATTGTGGGCTTTATCAGGGGAATTTTTTGGATTTTCAAATAACAGACAATTAAGGATTTACCTTCCATGACCATTTCCTTTTTCTTTTCTCTTTTTGGAGGGAAAATCTAACTCTTCCCATCTTTCTTCTCTTCTTTGTTCTTTTGTTTTCACTTTGTTCTTTATTAAAGGATTAAATGGACCGTGTGGATGTATACATTGATGTACACCTTAGTAGTGTCCGACAATTCATTCTTGCTTAATTTTTTCCCAAAATTTTAATTATTCAGAAATGAAAAAACATTTTAATCTTTTACAAATTTGAAAAAATCCGAAATACTTTTAAATTTTAAGGAAAATTTTATATTTCTTTTAAAAATTACTAATGGTTCCTAATACATCACGAAATAAAACACAATGAAATTTAATATTTTTTAACTTTTTGAAAGTATTTTTTAATATGTATTTTTATTTAAAAATATATAGTTTATATGAATGTATATGTTTAAATTTAATGATAAGAAGTTATATGCTTCATTTTTTTTCTTTTATTTTATCCTTTTTTTTTCTTACACTTGCAATGAGTAATCGTAGTTGTTGTTGTTTTTATTTTTATTTGTAATATTATTATTAATACGTAATAACTACCATAAATTATTTAAAATTCTAATAAATGTTTTCTCTTTTTTTTTGTTTGTTTTTGAATGAAGATTGAATTGTATTCGAGGAAAAAGACAAATGAAAAAAAAAAGAAATATTCAACTTGTTGAAAACTAAACTGATTGACAGCAATTAAACAAACACAATCCATATGGTTTTTATACAATTTATGTATATATTTTGTTTGTTTGTTGTTTGCTTTATAATTCTACTGTAAAATACTTCTACTTTCGATGACATAATAATAGTGATGATGAGGATGATGTTTTTTTTTTTTGTTATTTTGATGATAAGATCACGATAATGAGATTATATATTGTCCGTATTTGTTTTATTTTAATTTAGAAAATTTTAATTTTATTATTGCAATAAAATTTAAATTGTCATCTTAAATTAAAAATCCTACGAAAATTTAAATTTTACACCATTTACAATGGATATAATAGCAATTTTGAAAAAAAAAATTTAGTTGTGGTTAAGTTATTTAATTTGATTATTAATTATGTGGTTAGTTATGCTTGGCTTTTTGAAAATGGTGTAGAGAAACAAAAAAATAAATAAAAATCTATTTAAAAAAAAAAATAACACTACTCAGCGAAACTATAAAATCAAGCAAATTTATTAGAGAAATAAATTATTCTCACTCTTTGAGTTAAATATGAGTAATTTTTATAAAAATATCAAATATATTTTATATTATTTTATATCTTGTATAGTAAACGAGACCTAGGGCTCAAAAATTCTAAGCTAAAACAGAAAAATATATAAAAAAATAAAATAAAATATTACAATACGATGAAAATTATTAATAATACATACAACTATAAAAATTATAAAACCTAAATGTTTAATTCTATAAAAATTAGTCACAAAATGCATATTATAAGAGACTTGAGTTTTGAGATTTTTCTTTTTTTTTTTTTTTCTTTACTTAAAAATGCAATTTTCATTTGAATTTAATAAAAAAATTAATTACATACAAATTTAAATATACAAATATATATAAATGTTTAAGTATGAACATGATAAATGCTAATAACGATGATAATTATTAATATTAATGAGACTGTAGACGATGTAATGAAAATTATACCTAACTAAAAAAAAAAAAATAACACAAAAACTATAAAAAAATAATATTTGTGTTTAAATTGAAAACTTGTAGAACAAAAAAACAAAAACAATGAAATTATGGCATTGATTTTTTTTCTTTTGAAATACATTGTAATTTGTTTAGTAATATGCTGGTATAATTATTAATTAAAATATTTTCTTTAAAAATTGTTTTTGCTTTAAATGCTAATGATGTAATAGTTTGTTTTTTTTTTGTTTAATTAAATACTTTTGTTTTGTTAGTTGTTATTATTATTTTATATAGTAGTAGAAAAATAATTTTTAATAGTTATTTTTGATTTTGAGTTTTATTCAAAAAATATTTTCATTTTACTTTTTCTTTTCTTTTGTTTTTTTTTAATCTTTTGATTCCTATAATTAATAAGTTTAAGTCTGAGTTGTTAAAATTGTGTTAATAATTTTAGTAGTTTTTAGTTTTCTTTAACTATTTGAGCATAAAATATTAATTTCTTTTTAAATATTATTGTTGCGACCAAGTGTGGGTGGAAATGTTAAAATTTGTCAATATTTTGTTTTTTTAATAAAATGACAAATGTTTTCTATTAAGGGAAATAGTAGAGAAAATATAATGTTTTTTTTAATTATTTAATTGAAAAATTTTCAATAAATGGTAAAATTTGTGATATGTTGATGTATGAATTTAGTTTAACATTTTCGATAACTTTTTTAATATAATTTTGTTTTTAGTTTTATGAATTTTATTTAATATTTAAAAAATTTTAATGAAAAAAGTGATTTGAGAAACCTTTGAGTATAACGTTTGATATTAAATGAAAATAATGTAAGCGTTTGTCTTTGTGTTTCTTGCTTTCATTGCGAAAACTTATAAATAATAATAATTTTGTTTTAATTTTAAATTTTTTTTTTAAATTAAAAAAAAAGATATTTTTTAAATTTTAAATTTTCTTATTTAAAAAAAAAAAAAAACATCTTTTAAATACATCCCAGAAAAAATAGTATTAGTTCTACAACTAGTTCTAGAACAAATGTGTAGTTTGGCATTGAGACCAATGATTTTTGTTTGAAATTGTCACCTTCGGAACTGGTTCTGAGGAAAAAAGCGTTATGGAGTCGAAACTCTTTCTTTGAAACGCTTCTGGCACTAGTTCTTTAATCAATGATTTTTGTATTTGTCAACCTCGAAACTAGTTCCAGGAAAGCTTTTGAGAACGTATAAACAAATATTTCTTTTTTAGCGTTTTTGTTTGAAATTATTAAGTTTAGGAGCAATTTTAAGAAACTGTTGAAGCATTTTTATTCCTGTACCAATGTTATTTCTATAACTTACATGCATATACATATCTTAAGTAAAATTTAATATGATTCTTCGGCACATCTAATATTTTAAAATATTTTTTGTAAGGATATACTTTACAAGCAGCAAACTTACTATTCTCTCGGTACCATTTAATTAGGGAGCTTTTTAATATCTTGTAGTTCAGTGAAATGCAAAAATATACATTAGAACGCGTTTTCTATTTTGTTAAAAATAAGTGTTTGACATTTATTTCAATTGATTCCATGAAGTTGTTTCGGAACTAGTATGTTTTCCATTGAACTAGTTCAGTAGAAATGTATAACTACCCAGCAAAAAATAATTGATGTCATACTTTGCAAACGACATCTTAATCACATCTAAAAATGCGACTATATAAAAACCCAGTTAAAGGTGAGGAATGAGATATAGAAAGTCACTACAAATAACATATTCGAAGTACATCAAACTTTGGTGAAAATCCAATGAAATTAACATAAGCATGTCATTGAACTAATTCGGTTTATTTTTGACATCCAAATATCAAATTTTATTGCATCTATGAATAATATTAGATGTCGTTCATAGTTGTCAAAAATGAACAACATCCCTCCAATGACACACTAATGTAAAATTCATAGGTTTTTCACCAAAATTTGAAGTACTTCAAGTATGTTATTTGTGGTGAGAATTCTACTTCTTTTTTCTCACTTTTTTTGCTGGGTAGTTTTAAAGAACTAGTTCCTTGAAAACTATTTAGAAGTATTTAAGAACCATAATAATATTCTAAAGAACGAGTTCTAGAAGTAATGGCGACACTACTAGTTCTAAAATTTTTCCTGGGAAATGTTTTTAAAAATATAAAAACTTCTTTAAAATGTTATATTTTTAAAAATTATATTTTTTAAAATTTTGAAATTATCGGCAAGTAAAAATATTTGTCAACTATATTTTTATCTATTGAGATTTCAACGAATTATTTAAATATTTATTACAAAATTATTAACTATTTGTTCTGTTAAAGTTGTTGTTCAATTGGAGATTCTAATATCACTTTAGTTTTTGTTTAATACCATTTTTAAAGAATATCTAACAAATTTAGATTCATTAAAAGTTTTTTATGACACAATTTCACTGGCACTAGTTATTCGTTTTAGACTTTTATAAATCTAAATATAATCCACTTATTAAGAAAAGTTAAAACATGTAAAAAAAACTGTCATCTATTTTATTTTGAATTGAAACTCAAATCTACAGTTTCTTGAAATTCTAAACAAATCAGATTATACAAACTAACATTTTTCAACTAAGACATATTTACGAAATGAACTAACACTATTAAATTGTCATAATCTAGCAAGTAACCTCTTTTTCTAGGGATTATTATGGAGCAGTATGAAGATTATACTTATAAATGAAAATTTCATTCATTCATTCGACGCAAATTGTTTGTTAAACAAATATTTTAAATAACCATACTTGTCTTATTAATAAGGAAATTTCATAGATGCTAGGCTTATTTAGAATTTCCAATTACTTAATGAATTGTTTACTTTAAAATTTACATTACATTTTGCTCAGACTACAAATTTTTCGAAAAATTCGAATTTCTAACACTTTCCCTATTAATGAGTTAACAAATGTTATCTGTAGTATGTATGTATGTATGTATGTATGTATGTATGTATGTATGTATGTATGTATGTATGTATGTATGTATTTTTTGTATATTTGTATGCATTGTAGTACGAGTATTTATGTTTAGAGTAGTTATTAAGTATTGTATATGTAAATAGTAAGTATAGCACTTGTTAATGAATTCTTTAATTTACTTCCGTTAATATTATTATGTTATTAAGAGTGTGTTTATAGTTCAATTGCTTACTTTTCGATACTTTTTTTACGTTTATAGTTTTTTATGTGTGCGTTTTGTGATCTTTGTGCATTTAGATTCCTCCACTTCTATACGGTCGTCTCAAATTTTTCTATCTGTTCATCGTAGGCATTTTGAAATTCAATAGCATTCTCAAAGGAATGCGGCTCATCGTGGTATTGTTTGTTTTTGTTCTTGATAAATTTAATTAATGAGTGATTAGTAGCTGCTGCTAGAGCATTTATTGATGCTGATGAAGTCGATGAGATATGTTGTGCAGTAGCTGATGCTGCTGTTGCAGCAGAATGGTGCAGAAGTGGGGGAGGAGGGGGAGTTGTAGAGGACGTACGATGTAAAGGGCCATCATTTGTTAGAATAGAGTAAGCACCGTCTACGCAAGAAGTAGAGGAAGAATCACCACCTGTAGAAGTATTATTACCACAAACACCAACAATACTAACACCACCACCACCAATAGCATGATGTGTTGCTGTTGTTGTTGCAGAACCTATACCATTATTACCACCACCACCATAACCGCCAGAGACGCTGCCATTGCCACCGCCACCAACACTGCCGGCAAGACTACTACTACAACTACTACCACCACCTGTTGATTTAGATGTTGATGCATTTGATGTCATATTATTTGTGTGGGAGATGGAAGAACAGGATGCGGCATTGGCATTGGCAACGACATTGGCATGTGAAGTGGCGGAATTATTGGTATTGTTAAAATAAACATCATTAACAACATACTTTGCGATATCTTTATTGTCTACTAACATTGAAGTTGATGAAGAGCAAGAATTCTCTAAGTACAAATGTTCCATAGATTGGGAATTTTGTGCGGGTAGACGTACTTCATCTTTGAGCTTAAGCGATATGTATTTGTCGGGTACTAAACCCTCTCTACCATTAACCGAACCCTGCCACCAATCGTTTGATACTTGTTTTCTTAAAATTATACAATCACCCTTGGTCAGCGACAGCTCACGACTGGAACGAGCATTGAAATCAAACTGTGCCATGGCTTCCAGCACCTCGGACTCATCTTCTGATGGATAAGCATCCGATTCGGGATCTTCTGTAAGGACCTCTGACGGCGAATCACCAACATCCATATCGAGTGTGTGAGGCGATATATACTTTTCGTATTCCAGACCACCCAGTTCCTTGGAGAACAGTTCTTCGTGGTAGATAATCATATTCTTTATGAGTTCATTTACTTGGTTCTGATACTGAACTTGATCTTTATCCTCGGGAGCTGGCATAAGTGTGGGACCAAAGCATATGGCTAGATTATAGGCGTCCATCATGTTCTCATCGGCATACTCGGACAGATGATTGAGAAAAGCAAAGATATAGCGTATGACTATGACCACTGAATTGGGAAGATTTTGTAGAAATTGTCGTATGCCTTTGACCATATCGCCTTTGGTTTGCATCTCAGCTATCGAAATGAAACTCTCAAAGTAGAATTTGGGAAACAGGGGAACTCTCAATTCCCTTAAATATAATTTTAAAACTCCGGCAACGGAATTTATGTCAGATGCGTCGGTGGTATCGGCCAAAGGGTCTTCTCCTCTTTCGAAGGACTCTTTGAAGTTGGCTATTTCTACTTGCGATCCGGACACTCGAAAGATGCCTTGATGATGCAACCCATATAGGTTTATGACACGTATACAACTGCGAATGATCAATGGTATGTCTTCACCAGTACATTCGAGGTATTCCTCCAAGGAACCACCGAATAATTTCGGTCTTCCTGACTGATTCTTTCGACCTATTCGTTTGCGTTTGCTGTTTATGGGATGTTCTAGTATTTCGGTGGTGAACGCCTTATTATTGTCCGTCAACAGCATTTCTCTTAAATACTTGGCTTTTGCGTCGAGGCGCGCTATGCGCGATGTGCCTCGTATATATTCTCGTATCTTATTAATATAAAAGTCTTCGACTTCTTCTTTTTCAGCCTTGAGTTTGGGATTAAACGCCATTGTGGCACCGCCCTTTTGCAAAAGGCTTTTATTATGCTCCGTAAAAGCGGGGCTTACATCACAGTCCTTGCTGTTGAAATGTTCTAACAACTTAACTTCAGCCATCTCTAGTGTCTTCCAGATCTCCTCCGATTCGGTGCGCAATGAATTTAACCGCTGCCCTATTAACTGCAAACGATGTTCCATGTCCACATAAAGCTCCTTTTGGACGCTTTGTTCGAGCAGATCATTACTAAACTGACCTTGAAATTCAAAACGTTTGGGTATCATAAAAGCGGCATGATACTGTTCCATAAACTTTTGTTTATCCTGTTGACTATCAATGAGGTGAATGACATGAGCTAGATTGTCTGCTTGACTTAGTATGGCCCTAGCTCTGCCTTGATCAGCCGTAACATGCATTACCAGGCATCTGGAGATCATAGAACTGAAGCCCAAATCCATGCAGTCAATTAAATCACTTAAATCATCAATAAAATACTTATGTATGGTTGTATTGGACGATTCCAAACACAGTTGATACTCATTTTTAGCCTTAAGTGCCTTCATGCGTGCATCCGAGTATTTGGTGCGACGCTTCAGCACCTCTTTTTCGATCATACGGTATTTCTTACTACTACGTAGTTTTTCTTTCTGTATAGAGTGTTCTAATTTTTGTTGTTGGGATTCAGCAGTCATAAGTTTTACTTCGGCTGCTTTCCATTCTGCTTCATATTTCTGATAAGTTTTCATGGTGGCATATAACTCTTCCAGTACTCGTAATATCTCTTCATGTATGTCATAGCCAATGGATCGACATTTCTTATATATCCTCTGCACATCTTCAATGGTTGTCTGTAGTGATGAAACAATATTTACGGAATATAATTCTGATAGGGTGGCATGATCTTTGCTTAATGACTGCGTCTGTTCAAGTAGATGCGACCAACAGGCAAATGCCGAGAATATATGCCACTGTTCACGTTTCTGTTTTTGTTCCTTGTGTCTGGCCTGTAGGCTACGCACTAGTTTATCCAAATTCTTACTATATTCTAGTTCTAATTCACCCCTTCGACGAAAGAGATCTTGCAGCTCCTGTATGAGGGAGACTTGTGATTCGACACGGGCATCTAAGCACCTTAAATGTTCGTTTAATTGTTGTCGTATATTATTGAATAGAAACACCTTACGGGTGGATCCAACTCGTTTCATGGGACTTTTTAACTCTTGTTCGTTTTCATCCATTTTGTTCTTGGACTTTTGTTCTATGAGTGTGTGTGTGTTTTTAACTGAGCTTTCTTTGTTGATTAAGGTCTGCTTAATAATATTTGTAGTGTTTTCCTTCTTCTACTACTTGTTCTTTTCCTTGTTTTCTATTATAGCAATTGCTTCTTCTGTTGATATCGTTGCAGTTTAACTCTTTAAAATAAAAATGTAAAAAAAGTACAGATGGAGATAAATTAGTATGACTAAAATATTAAATATAGTGTGGGAGATACATAGTTCATGTAATAATTTAAAATTATACTTGTGGTTTATAAATTGTTGAGTGGAATCAGTAAAGTTGTGTAGCAGTAAATTTATGTTTTACTAAATGTTTTATAAAACTTATTGTGCTCTTTAAAGGAATTTGAAAGATAATTTTATTTTAATATATACATAATTTGAAGTGTGTTGCATATATTTGCAAAATAAATGTACAATCTTGTAATGAACTATGGACTAGGGAAAGGGAAATGTATTTATTGTTTTATGCAAAATCCTGAAATAACAATTTTTATGTTTAATTTGAATATAAGCTTATTGATGGTTTTAGTTCTAATACAATTCTTATTTAGTTCTAGTTCAGTTAGCCATTGAACTATTTCTTAAAAGACTCTTAAAAAGTAATTAAGAAACTATTTAAAAATTGTGTGTGCAAAATTCTTAGATTTTTTTAAATAATTTTATTTTTACTCAGATTCAATATTATTGAACTAGACTTTTGAATTTAAAATTAGAAATATTTTAAAAAGTAGCACCATCTAGACTCTCTTAAGTTCCATATTATAATGTATCCTACGTAATAAAAACGTAAAAACAAAACTTTTCTACTCTCAAGTGTTGAACAGGTGTTGTGTATTGTAAATTAATTTTATTAAGCTGCAATAATTTTAAAATGGGTTGTAATTATGTTTTATATTTCCATTTCTTGTCATAGAATTGCATTATAAAGTAGATACATTAGAAAAGGTTACAAACATGGTTGTTGCAAAGTGATCATTTATAAATAAACATGTATGACCTTGATGAGGGATGGGTTAATATACCAAAGGTTCTATCAATTGAACATAATTATAAAATGTTGTTTTTTCATAAATTCTGCAAATTTAAGTACAATGTATAAATAAGAATAAATAACTGTCGTTATCAAAAAAACTAACAAAAAACTCAAAACAAAAGGCAAGAACGTTTTTTTTTATTAAAATATATTACAAATTAGCAAAATTGACTGACCAACGACCAGCACTGCACCGTCGTCTCACTGATAGACTTGTCTGACTGACCACAGACAAACCAACATAATATACCTACTATATACACCAACAATACAATAACAACAACAATACAATAACAACAATAATACTAACCACAAACTACGGTTACAACAAAACAAAACAACAGCACGAAGAAAAAACGACGCACTCACTTTACTACTCAATCACTTCACTATACAACACATATTCGCGCAAAACACACACCACCACTCATGATGGTTGTATCAGGTTAGAGCTGAGGGATGGAATAAATAGTTGACTGTGAATGAATGGTACCTTATGGTATAAATTTGATTAGCAATTGTACAAAACGGAATTAATTTTTGTACATTTTTGATTTGTATATCTATATAAAATAAAACCAATTCAAACCTGCATTCTTAATCCATCAAAATGAGTTCAATAGACTAGACAGTAAACAAGTCTATTTAGGTAATAAAGTAGACTCTATATAGGCTAGGAAATGAAATAATACAAAGTCTAGTCAATAGACTAGACTATAGAGAAATCACTAGACAAGAGACCTATCTTTAGACTAGACAATTTGACTTTAGACTAGCCAACAGACCAGTATATAGATATACTAGTTTATAGACTAGACTAGACAGCAGACGAAAGACCATTTTAGAAACTAGATAACAAGTTTTTGATTTATTTTGCTAATTGAATACCTAAAGCTACATTCACATCTATCAAAAAATCTATCAGACCAGTATATAGATATACTAGTTTATAGACTAGACTAGACAGCAGACGAAAGACCATTTTAGAAACTAGATAACAAGTTTTTGATTTATTTTGCTAATTGAATACCTAAAGCTACATTCACATCTATCAAATATTTGGCAAAAATGACGTGACCCCTAAGAAATTTACTGTTTTTAAAAAAATATTTATTTCCACTAATATAATCACCCCAATCGCCAATCTTCATTTCACGTGAAATATGTTCCATTTTCACTTTTTTCGTTCACTAATCTTTTATTTGGTGAAACAAATTCCCCTGTTGTGAAATTTTTTTTTTTTTTTTTTGGGTTTTGATTAGGATGGCGGTGCATCAAGCACTCATATTGCCAGGTTATCACACGTTTGTCCAGAGAAAACCCCACCAACCGACCTATACCTTCATATAGGAAGTTGGAGCATCCGGACTTGATTTCATCAGAAGTATTAATGGTCTCCACCAGTATATATTTGAGTTTAAATGGTCTCCACCAGGTTATATCGTGAGTATTTTATGGTCTCCACCAGTTAAAAACGTTTGAGTATTCTATGGTCTCCACCAATAAAACATAACCTCACTTGAGGTAAAACGAAAGCACGAGGTTAATGTAGACAACATGTAACTTTGAACAGTTACATGAAGTAATACATTACACCAGTGCAAGCGAGACGCAAAACTGTCGAAAGCCAGGCAACAAACACAAGCCTGAACGCGTTTAAGAAATAATCGCGATGACGCGAGAGTTGTTCCCCAACTCAGACCTGAATTGCGACTGTGTTGTGAAATTTGTTGATGGAATTTTGTAAACATTGAACAGCTGTTCCATACAAAATAAACTATTGTGAATGAATCGAGGGAAATGAAAATTTGAAGGGAACAAACTCTTCACTTCTATTGGCAATAGAAGTGATTATATCATTGACGATATCAGTTCAAAATATATTTATTATTTGTTTCGACTTTATTAGCAATAAAAAAACTATGCAAAATCAAAAATAAGCTTACCAAAAATAGTAATTTCGTCTTTTTCCTCAAATATTTGATAAGTCTTAAAGGTACCTTCGGCTCTTACCATAGTCCCTTGACTAGTCAACGCACAAGAGTATAGAAAACAATTTAACTACAATGTTTAAAATTAAAATAGGTTTTCCTTTATTATTCAAATACGGAAATATAGTTTAGAAAAGGTAGGGACAGATATGGTAGTGAAAATTTTATTTAAAGATAGAGTTTCTAGAAATTCAGTACTTGCTGAACTGGCGAATTTCTGATCAACATGTTTTATCAATACAAACTTAATAAGAACTTGTCGTTGTTGTAACAGGTTGGCTGGGGAAAAAACTTCCGTTTGATACAGTTGTTGCTGATTTGAGAATCTTTGACTGTTTGAGAATCGGATCGTTCCGGAGCGAAGATCCAGGAGTCGTAGGAACGATAAGAACTTGTTGCTATATATTCTTTTAGAACCGTCCAAAATAACGTTCATTAAAAAGGCTGGATAATTCGCAAATTCGATGTAAAAATTTCAACAAATCAATTAAAACTAATTGCATCTAATCTTCATAAAAGTACAAATTTGTATTAATATGGTACATTTTGCCAAAACGATTTCGCATCCCTGGCAGAGCACTATGCATACATTTATTTTTCCTTACATTTTTTGCTGTTTTTTGTTTTTGTTTTTTTTCTGTTAGTATACCAACGAAAAGTGATTCCGGGAGTCTTTTTTATATTTTCCATATGATTTTGCAAAAAACCAAAAATTTAACATTCTATAAAATATGTTAATAATTTGTTTATTCCACACCTCATGGCTTCATGTAACTTACCTACTCAAACATCTTTTTATTTAAGAATTTACATCATTTATAAAATAAAACTCTAAAAACACTATTAAATTAATGGCGTTTCTTTCATTATTCCACTCAACAAAACTACACAAACAATCAGCCATCTATAACCATTCATCCACTTGAGAAAAATGTACATATTTTTTTGGATTTTTCAAAATCATAATGTAAAATGAAGTGTGCACTTTTTTGCTAAATAAATTTTGTTCGAAATATTTTAAATTTTTTAAAATATTTCGTCGCACTTGTTACGATTTTTACTAGATTGAATATAATTTCATTTAGTTTAATTTATTTACCTTATTTTATAATAGTTAATCTCACTTAAGTTATCAACGTAATTTAGAATTTATTTCTTCGTGTTGTTAATTAAATATAATTCCATAATTTATTCTTTTATTTTTAAAAATTTTCAAACAAACACTCGTCGTCACATTTACAACACAAACACAATCATTTTAACGTACATACAATTTTATTATTTTTTATTATTAGCAATAACTTTTTGTTTTATTTTTTTCCTCCTTATAATTATTTAAAACTTTATATTTTTTTTGTTGTTTTTATTTAATTTTAAAATAATAAAAAGCCCCTTAAATTGTAAGAGTGCATTTAATTTAAAGCAGACAAGGAGTGTGAAAATTTGTGATCTGAAATCGTATTTCTTTTTTAGTTTTTTTTTTCTTTTTGTTCTTTTAGTTCCTCGATTCTCTATCTTGTTTCGGCGACACCCCAATGTACGTACAACATGTTTATATGTATGTAGTTCTTTTATTTAGTTTTATTTTTCAATTTCCTTCTTCGTTTATTACCATTTCTTTTGTATATACACACACACATTTCTACATATCTACATATATATCTTTTTTTATTTTGTCTATTTGGAGAGGACTGTTGAAGGTTCATTTTTAGCTTTTTGCTCATTTCTTTGTTTTCGTAAACAAATGCAGAGTTGTCGTTCTATCTCCAAAAAAATTTCAAATATTTTATAACCATAATTTTATTTTACAAATATATATTTAATGAATGATTATGTTTACCATTTAAATTTTACATATTTATTGTTTGAATGTAATGTTTAATTTAGAAAAAAACTAATTAGTTTATTAATATAATTTTCTAATTTTAGTTTAATGTTGCGCGATATCAGCAACTCTGTATTGTGGCAAGTGTTGTATTTGAAAATGAGAATTGTTTTTGACACATTGTTTTTGTGTTGATTTTCGTTGGTATTTTTATATAACAAGGTGTAACAAATATACATTTTATTTGTAAATACGGTAGTTTTTAGTTAGCCTGTAATTTGTAATCTTTGTGGTAAGTTAGTTAATTAGTTAGTTAGTTATTTAGTTAGTACGTTAGTGAGTTAGTTAGTTGGTTACTTAGTTAGTTATTTAGTAAGTTATTAAGTTAGTTATTTAAGTAGTTAATTAGTTAGTTATTTAGTTAGTTACTTAGTTGGGTAGTGGCTGGTTGGTTCGTAGACAATATGCGATATTAACATTTAGTTGGTTACTTAGTTAGTTAATTATTAAGTTATATAGTAAGTTAGTTAGTTAAGTAGTTATTAGTTAATAAATTAGTTAGTTAGATAGTTAGTTTTAGGGTTCTATAAATCGACTTTTGAATAATCGAACAATCGACTTTTTGTCGAAAAAAGTCGAAAAGTCAAAGTCGACTATTTTGTTCCAAAAAAGTCGATAACTCGACTATCGTCTGTGAAAAAGTCGAAAAGTCGACTTTGTTAATAAAAGTCGAAAAAAGAAGAAAAGTCTGAAAGTCGAAAATGGTCAAAAAGTCAAAAAATAGTCGGAAAAAGTCGAAAAGTCAAAAAAAAAATCGAAAAGTTGAAAAATGTCGAAAAGTCGAAAAAAGTCGGAAAACTCGAAAATTGTAGAAATAAGGCAAAAATAGTCGAAAATTTTAAAAAACTGGAAAAAAGTCAAAAACTCTATATTAGTCGGAAAAACTCGAAAAAAGTCAAAAAATAGTCGGTGAAAGGTCGAAAGAAGTCGAAAATAGTCAAAAAGGCAAAAAAATCGAAATAAGTTGGAAAAAGTGGAAAACTCGAAAATTGTAGAAACAAGTCAAAAAAATCGAAAATTTTAAAAAAGTGGAAAAAAAGTCAAAATAGTCGGAAAAACTCCAAAAAAGTTAAAAAAAGTCAAAAACTCTAAAATAGTCGGAAAAACTCGAAAAAAGTCAAAAAATAGTCGCAAAAAAGTCCAAAATAGTCAAAAAGTCGGAATAAGTCAGAAAAAGTCGAAAAGTCGACTATTTATAAAATACGAATAGTCGAAAAGTTTAAAAGTCGACTTTTAATTAAATGAAAAATGTCGAAAAGTCGAAAAATCGACTTTTCATAAATGAAAAAAGTAGAAAAGTCGATATTTCGTTTCAACTATAGAACCCTTGTTAGTTTGTTATTTAGTTAGTTACTTAGTTATTACTTAGTTATTTAGTTAGTTAGTGGCTGTTTTTTTTTTCGTAAACAATATCCGATATTGACAGACAAAGCTTCTAATAATAACAAAATTAAAACAAGTATGATAACCGACACCAGTCAGTACTTTTCAAAAATAGCATTTAACTTAATTATGAGCCCAAAGGCCCTATTCGGGGATACGGATGTATGTGGGCTAGGAGAAATTATGGACCGATTTTATCCGTTTTCAATAGGCTTCACCCTTGGGCCAAAAAAAGAATGAGTGCCAAATTTAATCTTTCATATTGAAAACCAGACAGAAGAACAGAAAACGAATATTTTTCTATGATACAAACATCAGCACAAAACCAATATACCGTCCTCACTGTAGAGTATAACAAGGCAAAATAGATTAACGTGGCCGACCCACAGTGGTATAGGAAAAAAAAAGAGGGAAATAATTCGGTAACTTCTAAACGGTTAATCCGATTTTAATGAAATTTGGTATGCACAAAGAGGAGGTGTTGTCGAGT
>NC_060952.1:8384413-8488380 GCF_022045245.1 Lucilia cuprina | reverse complement strand
ACTCGACAACACCTCCTCTTTGTGCATACCAAATTTCATTAAAATCGGATTAACCGTTTAGAAGTTACCGAATTATTTCCCTCTATTTTTTTTCCTATACCACTGTGCGACCGTATAATACCCTATGATTTTTAAATTTTATTTTCTATGTATTTAGGGATTGTGAAATTTTATCAAAATTTGATAAAGCTTGAATAAAATTTACTTTATTAAGAAGTAGGTTCTACATAATTATGATCTCAAAAACTTTTTTCGGAAGGGACTAGGTGAAATAATGAAACAACTTTAACTATTTTCGACTTGGAATATTGTACACTTGCATTGCATTTTCAGCTCTCACTCTCCAGGACACTGGTAAGTTTTGTTTTTGATTTCTTTACAATGTAAATAAAACAAATTATATTAAATTTTTTCAAGTTTCAAATTTTAAGTACTTTACTAACAAAATACATGGTACATACATACACATATTTAAATAATTCTTTGGATAAAAGCTTAAAACATAAAATTTTATATTATACAAATTATTTATGTATAGAAAAGTATTATTATTTTGAATTTATAATTAACATTTTACACAAAACTAATACACAAAACAAATACATAAATGAAGAAAATGAAATGCAATAATGTTATTGAGATTCTATTTCATATCAAAATAATATAGAGTTCAGAATAAATTCAAACATTTTTGAAGTAATCTGGTTTTGTATGGATTTCTATTTTCAATCTTTAAGGCAAACATTAGGCGATCTATAAAGGATTGGACGTTTGAATTACTTGTTAATACTAACAAATTCTAAACAACGTCGTAGTATCTATAAAATTCCTTTGGACTGTATTTTTTTTTTTTTTTTTTTTTGATACAAGGCTTAATCATCTTGGGTCACATAATGAAGCCTTAATAAAAATTTTCTTAAAATATTAAAATTACGAAAATTAAATATTAATACTTAAAATTATTTGTATTATAAAAGAAAATAAAAACTTTGGACTGTTGAGCTAATATAAATTAACTTATAAATAACGTTTTGATTCCTTTCGCAACCACTCTAATATTGTTTGATAATTTTTGTTCATCCAATTGACATTAACTTGGACGTGTTCGACAATTTGTTGAGATAAACGGCTGTTATCCTTTAACTCTTTCGTAACAAATGCTTCCAGTTCATTTAAATGATATTTCGAATTAATACGTTTTGTGGCGAATTTCAAAATTGTATTAAAATTAGACATAGAGGAACCCAAACTGTAAGAAAGTACAAAACATTATTTATATCATTTATTTGTATAGGAATAACTTATACTTACTAAGTTTTTATGTCCTCCCAATTGTTGCGTATAAAATCGAAAGCCATTTTCTGTCCTACAACATTTGATGATACGGCTGCAAACACCCGATAAACATCTTGTTTTCTTATGCCCATATCACCACTTATCGAATAACGTAGATATCTGGATAATATCCAGGGTTCTTTAGAACAGCCCAGGGCGGTTAATATAATTTCCTTTTCAGTCGAAACACTTGTTTTCAAATATCTTTCAAATGCAAACTCCCATTCAGCTTCAGTGCCATACTGAACAGCTGCACAGTAAACAATACCGCGTAGATTTGGGGAAATGCTAAAAAAATAGACAAATAAATATAAAACCATTTGTCTACAGCAATTTACTTACGGATTATTGGCATCTGGATTAGGAACTTGTACCCAATTCTGAAAATGTCTCACACTATCCGATATGCAACCCTGATGTCCCAAATGACAGGCCATATTTAAAATTTCCACACGTTTAAAATGCTCCAACATATTATTTTCATCTTTTGAATCTCGGAAACCCAATTCGTTATAAACTCTGTCTACCAGTTTTAATAAATAGTTCTAAATTTGTAAAAAAATGTCTTTAAAATGTTTAGAAACGAAATTATTTAGTATTACCTTAAACAAATCATAGTCACCCTGACTAACAAACATGGAATCAATAAATTGAAAAGCATTTACGGCTGCCTTCCAAGGCGCATGATCATCTTCGTTTATTAAGTAACGTGTAAGATTTAAAGCTATTTCATAGCTTAAGTAACCACCTCGGGCCAAATTCATGGCATCATCTATCAATTGAGCCCTATTAGAGGGAGCAATTTGTTTAAATGTTTGCGAATTCATCAAATGACTTGTAATCGTTTGCCAATTGGATAATTCATAATTAATACGATAATAACCACTCTGCTGTATATTGAAAATAAACCAATCAGCTGTTGTCAAGTTGCGACTTTCAATTTCATAAATTTTCGATCTGGGTATCCAGGTTAAGGGTCTAGTGTTTTCAAAATCTAATTCTTCTGAGGTGGTATAAGTGATTGGTATCCACCACAAAGGATCCTCTTCTTCTGTTTCATTATTGAGATTTTTAGAACTTTCATAAACAAAACGTTGTTGCTCCAAACGTATAACATTCGTATTGGGATGTTTAGAAATGTGTACTACAGGAAAACCAACCTGCAAAGTCCAGGTGTCCATAATATCCTTGACGGTTGTATCACGATCTAAAAGACCCTCAAGTTTAGCTTCTAAAGTTAAAGAATGCCATAAATCATCTTGTTCCGCAGAACTATAGGCCCTGTAATTATTTATTACATCAAATCATCTTAAAATGTTTTTCAAAATGTTTATACTACTTACATATCCTTTAAATAACGATTTAAACCTCTTCTAAATACGTTGGAGGTTAAAAAGTGACTCATCATTCTTATAATAGTAGATCCTTTGCCATAGGATATACGATCAAATATTTCTGTTATCTCCTCTGGATTACCAACCTCTACAGATATTTTGTGTGAAGTTGATAAGGCATCTAGTTGGAAAACATTTTGCAATTCATTAACTACAAATTGATCCATAGTTCTCCATTCAGGTTCTATAGCATCAACAGTTAAATATTCCATATAACTGGCAAAACCCTCATTCAACCATATATCAGACCACCAACTAGGTGTTACCAAATTACCAAACCATTGATGAGCCAATTCATGACCCACCACCGAAGCTACACGCTGTTTATAAGTTGAAGCCGAAACGCCTTCTTCAAACAGCATGGTAGTTTCTCTAGATGTTGTTAATAAATTTGCTTACAAAAATTATAGTTTTTATTTAAAGATTTAAATACCTGTAAGTTATTAAACCCCAATTTTCCATGGCTCCTGCTTGAAAATCTGGCAATGCAATCATATCCATTTTTGGCAAAGGAAATTTCAAATCAAAAAATTCCTCTAAGAATTTCAATATTTTTGGACCAACACTTAAGGCATAAGAGGCAGATTGTATGGCATCATGTCTAGCCCATACTGAGAAATTACCATTCGATAATTTACTAAAATCTGATATACTATAGGCAACCAAATAGGTTGACATGGGCAGAGATTCATCAAAATAATCCCACTCATAATCTGGTAATGTTTCACTGTTGAATGAAATTTTAAATTAAAAGTAATTTTTGCAAAATTTCCAATTATAAAAGATCTTTATAGTACTTACTGTTTTCTAGTTCTAAGTATGGGCATATTTGAAACAGTTGACATATTCTTTGGTCTTGCTATATTCAAGGTGAAATTTGCCTTTAAAGCTGGCTCATCAAAACAGGGAAATGCTCGACGTGCATCTGTAGCTTGAAATTGTGTAGATGCCAACCATCTTTTCGGTTATGTGTCCACATTTTTTAAGAAAAATAAAAGATACAAATAAATTAATATTTGTAAATTATAGAATTTATGCATAAAGAAACATAAAATATGTTTAATTACACAGGTCAACAAAATTTGAAATAATGTTGAAACCAACATAGCAAAGGATAAAAGATTTAGCACAGGGTTGGCAAAATTTGTACAATTGTACTTTTTTGGTACAACTCGATCTTCAAAAGTACAATTTTGTACAATTTTAAAGTATGAAATTGCTATTAAAATATAGTATTATTAACACAATGTTTAAAGAACTATCAATTTCGATCAAATCTATAATACTCTTCGGAAGAGGATATTGTAAAGAATCCTGGAATAGATTATAACCAGACTACAGAGAGTACTTTTTAGTTTCACTTTTTTTCGATCGCTTTTCTATTCTTTGGTGTAGTATATGGACTATTATATAGACTAGACATTCATCTACATATATAGGGTAGAAGGGGGACCATACGCCACTTTTTTTTGAGGCGGCCTCAAATGAAAACCACAATACATATTCTTAATTTTTTTTCTTGGTTTGGATACTTAGATATGTTGACTTTAGTTTTATTCCTTTCAATATTTCCAAAGTCATCCTCATGTACATATTTTTTAATCTTTCCGCACTGACCAAAAACGGCGATACCGCCCCATCCATGGGGTAAATCCGCTAAGGGGTTGGGGCAGATTTGTCATTAGTAAAATAAAATAAAAAATTACAAAAACAAAAACTTATTTTGCTGTTTTATACTTTAATTCATTAAACAAAGTATAATAAATATTTTTTGTTTATTTCACAAAACTTAACAAAAAAAATTAAAACCAATTATTACTGATTTTTTCTATATTTTAACCAAATTTTGTTCTACATCACAAGCATTACATATATTTGGCGCATGTGCCCCACGGGCAGTTCTGGGGTTTTGTTTCAATCTTTTTCGGGCTTCAAATTATATTATCGAAAATATTATAATATTATAATATTATAATATTAAATTATATTATCGAAAATATTATATTATGACTTATTGTTCACTATTATTGACGTTCTAATACTGAACGATATATTTTTTCGATCACAAAAACTAACAAAGTTAGCGCAAAAAGTTCACACAGTTAAATATTTTCACAGCCCTTTGAAAAACAATTAATCAAGTCTGCCTCCCATCATATGTAATGTTAATGTTTCAAATTTTCAGGGATGATAGATAATTGATAAACGAAAACAAAATTTGATAATGCGATAAAATCGATTACTCGGTTTTCAAGTTATTCACATTGACAGATGTGCCCCTATGGCGAATGATCCCCCTTCTACCCTACTAGTCTTTTGTCTAGTTTATAGACTACTTTATCCTCAAGTCCATAGAGAGACAATAGGCTGTCTTTTGACCAGTCTAAGAACCAGCCTTTTGGCTAAATGGTTTTAAATATTGACTTGTCTAATGGTTAATCTATAGTTTTTAAGTACTGGACGTTTAAAGTATTTCTGAATTAGTCTATGGACTAGTATAAAAACTCTAAATACTAGTTTATTGTCTTGTTATAGACTAGTCCCTCGTCTATTCTATTAGTTTACTGAGAGAAAAAGTCGACTTGAAATGCTCTTTTGTTCTACATTGATATAAATTTTGCTAAAATATAGATTTGATGCAATCTCACCCAAAAAAGTACGCTTTGAGGTTTTGTACAATTTGAAAATTCCATTTGCCATCCCTGATCCGAATATTGTCAATATATGAGACGGTATAACAGCCCGCAGACATTTTTTATTTATAAAACAACAATTATTAAACTAAGAGTTGAAGTAAACTTTCTGTTGGCCTGTGTTACTAAAAAAATATAATATATTCCTCCCAATTAAAAACCAACCATTCAACCACTTGCTGCTGCTTACCTTGTTTCATTTTGCACCTTGTACGAACTACGATAGAATCCTTGTAAATAGTCTTGTATTAAGCCACTAAATTTGATTTTAATCACGTATTCGGTATTTTTTAAAAGTTTGTCATACAATTCAATAATAAAAAATTGTTTAGCCTCTAGTAGATATTGTTTGCGTATACGTAATTCTGCAACTCCCTCATTAGCAACAGCAGCAGCAGCTCCACTGCTGGCCACTTTAGTATTATTAGAATGTTTCTTATCGGATTTTCTTACAAGAGGCACTATGGCGACATCATTCTTTGAAATATCCAAATCAATGGCATGCATTGTTACATTGTAACAATCCTCCAGGACTAGAATGTTAATGTGAATTTCACCATTAAAGGTGAAATTACCCTCGTACAAATAGGGCTCTAATGAAATGTTATACTTAAGGGGTTTAATTGACGTTGGCAAACGTACATCCTGTTCGTATGTACGTAACGTTGCATCGGTGGCATTTTGCTCGTTGACTTTGTGTCTCGTGGGTACAGCAGTACATACGATATCTTCATCTTCGTTGGGTAGCAAATCATCACATGTTGCAAAATTATAGACCACAAAGGAAACCGTAAGTAAAGTACAGATAAAGAAGGCTCCCAATAGCAGTAAAGTACTGCAAGACAATGTATATCCCCTTCTATGGGTGATGAATTGCGTGGTAGCGGTGTTATTGCCACCCGATCTTTGAGTTTCCATATTTAAATTTTCATGCGGATGGGTAACCATACCAATTAGCGTTATGGCCTGTCCCACTTGGCAAGTGTGCGTTTATATTGAATTTGGTGTTGAAAACCACTTGTTGTGTGAATTTTATTACTTTTTCTGTGTTGAATTGTTTCCAGGTGATTCACATTAAAGTTAATAAATTCTAAAAAAAAAAAATAAAACAAATAAATACATTTTAAATTTATATACATACTTAGCCAATAAACAGTTTTATTAATTTATTATTTGCAAAAGGTTATCTTTTATTATTTTAGTAAACAATTAAAATAATTAATTTTCCTTAAACCGGAAAAAACAATAAAATCTAGTTGTTGTGTTTACTAAGATTTATGGTATTTATTTTAGATCAGATTAGACACGTGCTTAATCGCATCCCCTAAACGATGTGATCAAAGAAAATTTTCTCTATTATAATTATAACTACAAGGTGTTCCAAAAAAACCGATTTATACTGCTATTTTATTATAACTTTAAAAATACATTCAGAGGTTACTTGGTCTATAGAGTCAAAAACTTTAAAGTCTCAAATCTGAACTCAAAAAAGTCTTTTAACAACCTCAATTACTTAGATCCTTATGTCAGACAGTTCCATTAGTAAATGGGCTCTTCAATTTTTGTCCATTTTTTGATCTTCTAGACTATATATTTCAAAATTTGTGACGTAATATAGGTATATCACAGTGGAACTTTAAATGCCACATGGTGAGCTTATGTACGAGCTTCTGTCGGTCCATCCATCTGTATACGTAGGTTAAGTGTTTTGGATGAATGAGAAGTGTGTTCTCTGTAAGCTTATGTACAAGCTTCTGCCGGTCCATGTACAAGCATCCATCCGTATAAGTTGGGTAAATGTGTCAGATGTTTTTCTCAATGAGTGTGTCGTTTAAATTAGATGTGTGTTCTCTCTGAATAAGAGCAACATCTTGGCTTACGTCTCTAGGTGTATTGCCACAGGCCATCCAATCTGTGTAAACAGAAGTGATGCTTTTGAATCGCGATAGTTCAGCAACTGAACAATAATGGATTAAATATCATGAGTACTCCCCTATGTACGTATACCCTTATATCCATTCGGAATTATATACACTTGACACCAACTTATCCCTAATATTAGACCTTACTTTGTATCAGTTTGGGTTGAAACCACACGCACCACATGCATCTTGAACGGACTTCTCCAATAACCAAGACAAAACAAAATCTGGAACTCCCTAAGACTCTCGGGTTCGACCACATCAATATATTCCAAATAAAGGTCTAGCATACATTTGATACCACCAGTCAAGATGACATATCCGGGTTGGGATCATCATCCCCAGTATATGAAACCTTTCGCACGCAACATTAAACTGCTGGACTTTTAATGGATATGACTTCACCACACACTTTATTTTGACGTATAACGATCATTTTTGATGAAAAAAGGAAAAAGTGTTACTAAGAACATCGCAGGATGTTATTCCTTTTAGCATGAAATAACGTCAAATTCTAAAAAAATAACTTATTTTTTTTTTGGAAATGACCATTTATTAAAGCTGTGAACTCCAAAAAACGCTCTAAATTGTGAAAATGTAAAAGATCTCGCGAATTAGCGAGTTGGCAACTTATAGTTAATACATATTTTGAAATTCCTCTCTACGGATTCCTTAAGAACTTTTGCTATGTTCAATATAGAGGACTAGAATGATGTTCTAATTGGTATTTCAGAACGAATTTTGTTGTGCGTTAAATAAACATTATCAGCTATAGTCTTGAGATCCCTAATATAACAAATTTGAATTTCTTGTGTTATCGATTAGCATGACAATAAAATGCTAGAGTATCAGTGTAGAAAGTAAGAATGTTGCTACAGAAGTTACTGGTTGCTTGCTCAGCAATGCGTTCTAATGACCCAGAAAAAAGTTCTGTGTTTCCTAATTTTTTCGTGAGAGAGATAATTGTCCTGCCAAATGCTTCCTAATAAGGAATCCCCAGCCTTAAACCTCCCTTTTCGGAAGTTGTAAAATTTTGACACTAATTAATGATATTTTTTTCAATACATTTTTGATCACCTTTTGTAAAGCTCTCTAATAAATTTTTCCATGTGCAATTATTTGCAATAAATAAAAAAATGTATCTTTTGTAAATATGTTTATAAATGTTGACTATACAAAAATCACCCAATATTATCAATTTGTATATATAAAAGATTAGCGTTACTGACTGACTGATTTATCATCGCACAACCTAAACTGCTAATCCTAGAATCATAACATTTTGTCAGTAGATCCACTAAGGAGAGATTTTTGGATATTTGTATATTTGGTGGTAAAATAAGGGGGAAACGGGTAAAACATTATCGGAAAGCCGTGATACACAGTTGTCAGATCTTACAACGTTGTCAGTAAAATGTTCAGAAAATATCTAACAATCGTCTCAACTTACATTTTTTCTTTTGCAACGTTTTTAAGAAAAATATTGACAATATTGCAAAACAAAATATGTAAGTTGGCAGTGTTATTAGATATTTTCTGCACATTATACTGCCAACGTTGTAAGATCTAACAACCGTGTATACATAGCATTACACAATATTAGTGATACAAGAAACATTTAAATTGCATTTTGTTCTGCTCTTAAGAAGAGCAGATAAGTGTTTGGTACTTTTTCGAAATTCGTACTTCAAAGGGTTGAAAATGTGTACCAAATCACGGCTTTAACTGTTTAACTAATAAACATATTAACATTTTTATAAAAATTTTTGACACATCTTTCAAAATTATGAGACACCTGTTTCGTACTTTTTTCAATTTAGTCCTTTTTGAGTATAAACGAGAGAAAATTGTATTTTTGGTACTTTTTTAGCACATTAAGAAAACTTTTTCTACTAATTGACGCATTTTTATTAGGTGTACCTATTATAAGGACTAACTCTGTAATATTTTATTAAACAAAATATTTGTTATGTCTTTGGAAAAAAAGTACTAAAAGGGGAAAAACGGGAAATTTTTTTACTCATACAAAATAAATTATTGGTATATTATTTTGGAATTCGGGTACTAAGGGTAATCAAATTCGGGTAAATTGTTTGAAATAAATGCAGATTTGAATTATTTAAGTTATATCTGTGATCGATAGATTTAAACGGGATTTGTGCGCTCCTTAACCAGAGCCACAGGTGGGAATCGAACCCACCACCTCCGGTCTACCAGACTAGAACACAAACCACTAACCTACCGGAGGACACTTTTATGAATTTAGCTTTTGGAAAAGTATTTTCCTAGGCGAAATGGGGGAAAATGGTACCCTTTTTTAAAACTTTGTGGAAAGGTAGAATTTTGTTCACTATTTCATCATTCCAATTGTATTTTTCAAATGAACTGTTTGAATATAGAAACTTTAAACTAAACATAAAATATAAAAATTTGTTACATTTTTATATTTGTATTTTAATTGGGTAGCGAAGCACTCAGGGTACTCTAGTTATTGATATTTTGATGCCCAAAATATGTATGTCACATTATTTATTCTTGGCAATAAATTATGGTTCCCTGACTTGTGAGGTTATCATTTTAATAATAACAATCAGCATATTTTGCATACAATATAATGTTTACTTTAGAAAAATTTTAATTGAAAAAAAAAACATTTGCAAATATTTAGAATATTTTATTTATTTATTTTTTCCAATTTGATATATATCTTTTGATTATACGTTTTTGGTAATTAATAGTAAATTAAATATTAATTTAAAAAAATTTAATTATACAAAAACAAAATTAATAAATAAATATTAATTAATTTGTTTATACTCATCAGCTTCGTTTGTCATTCGGTTTGTAATTTCCATTCTGAGTCCAAATAAATGGCGTAGTCGAATTAACTATTTTCATTTGTCTGTATGTATGTTTAAATTTTAGGAGATACCAGATGTCTGCGAGAGCCGCATCTTTAATAAGTCTATAACATATGCTTTTGATAAGTTGCATATTTTATAAATAATGGAGATATTGAAAAAAATGTTACTCCCTCAAAATTGCGTTATTTATACCCAGTAAAACCTGGGGGTTAATCCGTATTTCGATTCAAATGATAAAACTTTCGATATATAACTTACAAATTCGAAATTTTTTATTTCGAATCGAGACGCGCAGTAACCATACTGCAACGGGTTATAATTGAATACACATAGCTCTTATATGAACTCCGCATTCGAAAATCAATTAAACTCATTAACACATAACCATATCGAGAACTGTTTTAACACGATTTAGCAAATATTTTCCACAACGATCCATATTTGATCATAGCATCTAAAAATTATTTAATCGTAAATACAACTTTTAATTTAATAATGATTCAACGTGATCCAAGTTATGCTCGTTTATATTTTCTATATATTCACAAATTATTCAGCAAAATTGTTTTCAGATCGGTTCATAATTAACCATTGGTCCAATTATAGTCAGCTACCGACTACCCAGCTCGACTCGAATAGGTTTTCAATTACAAGCAAATCATTCTGTGAAATGTTTCTCCGATCAGTCCATAATTGTTCATAACTCCCATATAAAGTAATCATCAGAATATGTTCTATTTTGATCTAGGTGAAGAGTATTTAATATTCGTTATATCCGAATATAGGAATCTGACTTGGTAATTGTAAACAATAGGGTTCTATAGTTGAATTTAAAAGTCGACTTTTTCGACTTTTTGCATTTAGTTAAAAGTTGACTTTTTGACTTTTCTACTTTTTGCATTTTATGCAAAGTCGATTTTTCGACTTTTTTCATTTATTTACATAAAAGTCGATTTTTAGACTTTTTGCGATTTTTCGAGTTTTTGACTATTTCTTTTTACCTTTTTCGAGTTTTTCCGACTATTTTAGAGTTTTTGACTTTTTTCCAATTTTTTAAAATTTTGGATTTTTTCTACTAGTTTTGAGTTTCCGACTTTTTTCGACTTATCGACTTTTATTTACAAAGTTGACTTTTCAACGAATTTCATAGACGATAGTCGAGTTATCGACTTTTTTGGAACAAAATAGTCGACTTCGACTTTTCGACTTTTTTCGACAAAAAGTCGATTATTCAAAAGTCGATTAATATCACTCTAGTAAACAATCAAAAAACATTTTTAATTCTGGTTTAAGTCTATAATATGGTCTAAGTTTTATATTAAAATACTTTGTGACAAGTTTATGTTATCAAATCTAAAGGAATGACGCGGTAAAAACTATTTTGCAGCAAAACTGTGGTCATGTTTAGGCTACTTATCAGTTTTAAAGAGATTGAAAATTTTGATTGTTTTTAAAAATTGAAAAAGTTTAAAAAACCATTTAACAAAGTCTTGAGTTAATTTTTCTTTAATTGTTTTTTGTTTTTTTTCAAATGTTAGAAGTTTGTAATCTTTACCAGTCGATCAATATAAAATAAACATTTGTACGGGTATTTGAATTATCTTAATGTTGACAGCTTTATTTTTAAGTTATTTTTTCATTAAACATTCGTAAAAATAAAATAATTTGCTAAAAAAAATGTTCTATTAGCGCATGTGTTTAAAAGCACAAAAAAAAGAAAATAATTAATACCCCTTTAATTGCAAAATAAAATTTTCAATTTAAATAAAATAAATACAAGCTGGTATTTAAATACAGATATTAAACAAATAAATGGGGCAGCATGTCGTGTCCGTATTGTATGACTAATAAAGTTCTTTACAAACTTTAGACATATTGTATTCTTACGATTCCCAACCCTTTACTTTCCACTACAATGAATGAGAATTTTTTAAAACTTTAAAAATTAATTGTTTCAAATATATCTTGTCATGCTGTAAATATTCACGAAATTAAAAAAAGAAAAACAATTAGTTTATATGAGTATTATTTAGATGTACAATTTAAATGCGAGTGTTAAATAATAAACAATAATGAAATTTGTTTACAAATAATTTGCATATGTTTTATAAACTTTTCTAACAAATTTATTTGTTTGTTTAATTTTCTATTCTTTTTTTTTTGTTTTGTTTTGTTTTTACAAACAAAAATAAATTATATTGAATATTTTTTGTTATTACCAGTAGTTGTATTTATGATTTAACAGATTAGAGGAAAAAAAGTAATACAATTTTTTAGTGAAAAATTTAAAAGTTAAAGTCGGCTTGTATAGTACTCTCTATGGAAAGGTTTGATAATTATATGAAATTGTGGGTGTTGCCGAAGGGTTTCTCCAAATCGCTAAACTTAATTAGTTAATAATTGGAAAATAATTTAGAAAATCAACAAGTATATTCGTTGTTACCCAACAAAAATACAACGAAGTACTTCCGAAAGAATAACATTTATCACCACTTCAAAAGTATCACTAAGTGAGTTTTTTTAACCTTCTTGAATGTAATGTTTAATGACTTCCGAATAAGCGAAAAATTACTATTTTTTGCAATCATTTATTCATAAATTTTTGTGAGCTATATTTTTGGACGTTTGTATTAATAGGGCTTTAATGATTTCTTAAGTCTATATCAATTTTGACCAATTTTTAAAACCTTAAACTGTTTTTTTGTAAAAGGGGTGGAGACAATTATTTAGCTATTCATATCGGTTTTTAGCGGTTGTGGGGTTAATTATGGACTGATCCTCATAAAATTTGGTAGGTTGTTTATGTTAAATATTATCATTTTAATGCTTGTGGTGAGCGCTAAAGACATTTTCAAATTAAGACTATATGCAAAAGTTGGAAAAGAGATTTTGGTTCTACAACACTTGTTGTGTTGTTGTAACAGATTGGCTGTAACTGAATGTTCTTCCCTGAAGAAAAAACTTCCGATTGATACAGCTATTGCTGAGTTGACAATCTTTGGCAAATTGAGAATCGGATCGTTTCGGAGCGGAGATCCAATTGTCGTGGGAAGGACTACACTTGTTGTGTAGTAATGTACGGTAAAGTAATTTTTCTGAAGGAGACTTTAGAAAGGGGCGATCCACACAAGAGATTTTGGGTTATACAAAACTTATTTATATTGAATTTCATTACTGTACTCGTATTTTGAAGAGTCAGATCATTTTCTGAAGAACTTTATAGGGGGGATAGGGTCAAATATAGAACGATCGATGTACTCGCTTATCTCAGCCGGTAATAAGCATTAAAGTTATATTTTGAAAAGGGATCTATTATGAGAGATAGGGTCAACCGATCCTTATAAAAAATTATGTAAGATATTTAAGTTTACATACGACTTGTTTATGTGAAATTTCAGCCTGTTATGAATGTTAAAAAGTTTTTTTCCGAGGGCATTTATATAGAGTCTATGAGAAAGCGGAGACCGATATAGCTAATGTTTGTGTAAAATTTCACCTCTATCTCTTTTCGTTCATGCTTTCAAGAGATATGCGAATATCGTTTTAGAATTGAATAAGGACCCAGGACATATATACTATTGTGCATCTATGATCATCGGAATCATCATTTCAATGTGTTACAAACGGAATTACAAAATCAATATATACTAGGGTATTCAATTATTCGGGTTTTTGTCTTATTCGGTTTATTCGACAAATAATTATTTGAGGTTTTACGTTAGCCGGTTAATAATCGAATAATTAAAAATTATTCGGTTATTCGAATAAAAGGAAACTAGATTTTATTATTGCTTTTAACAATAATTTTCTTCATATACACCCTGTAACAACTTTGAAAAAAGCATTCACACATGGAAAAGTTGATAAGCATGTGAAAATAAATTCCACTTATAGAATTGCGTACTCCGATTTGTATGTCCTTTTAAAAGGATTTCAAAGTTTAAAGGACTACAAACGAATATTTAAAATATTTATATGTATTTTATAATGCTAATATAAAAGCGGGGAATCTGTACATTCTATCTATATTATTTACCTGTCTCACTTAGAAAAAAAAAACGAAAAAGAAATTAAATATAAATAGGTTTCATTTTCGACTCAAAAACTTTTAACTACTTTTTTGTGACAAATTTTATTTAAGATTTCCAATTCTTTCTTGATGATCTTGATGATTTGAAATAAATTATATTATTTCGAAGCAGAGGAACTCAGCTTCATTTAAAATTAATATTAATACCAACTTTTTAATATAAATTTGGATTTCCATCTTTTGAAATTGGATGTCTTTTAAACTTTAAAGTCCTTTTACAGGAGCATAAAAGCTGATTATGAAAAACTGAGTACACAGAGCTAATACTAATGGTCCACAGTTTCCTGTACGCATAGATTTTTTCATGTTTGAAAATAAGTTTTTCACGGTTTATAAACAAAAATATTATTTTCACTTCTTTCACTTCAATTCTTTGTTTAGTTTTTTATCAATACTAGAAATTATTCCTGTTTATGTCAAATGATTTTCTATATAAAGACATTACTGTTTTTAAGATTTTCAACGAGTTCTAGAATTCATAAGTTTTCAGCAACTATAACTGTTGCTGAAAACTTATTAGAAATACTTAAAACACAACAATGTTCCCAAAAATATTGGTTGTAAAAATAAAAGCGATATAATTATTTCCATGATTTCTTTTTAAAAATCATCAAATAAATTTTCTTTATTATAGAAAATTGATTAAGAAATTAAGAAAAGAAGAAAATTTATTATAAAAATATTAAATTTGTAGAAAATACATAGTAATTTTACTGATAAATAGTGAGTTTTTCTTAATCGGTTAATTGATAGAAATTATTCGGATTATTCGTTATTTGAAATTTTAAAATTTTCATTTATTCGAACGATTAATCGTCAAAAATTAATCGATTAACCGAACTACGATTAATCGTTTGAATACTCTAATATATACCCATTTTTTTTTTTTTTTTTTTTTTTGATGGCGGTTATGAAAGTTGAAATCGAATAGAAAATTGTATATTCGAAAGGTATTTTTATATAGAATTTTTAACAAATCAATTCTATTAAGAAGTATAATCTGGAGCTTCCCAGGAAAAATTTTACTTACCCGGTAAGCAGGCAGGTAATATTGAAGCAATGTGGAACTACTTTCTTTTGGGGTGAATAATTAATTATTTTTTGTTCGACGAAGTTCAAAAAATAACTGGTTACAAATGTGCTTGCCCGACCTTTCCAGGCTTAAACATAACTCTACAGTTATTTTTGGTATTTATTAGTCTTTTCGCTTTATATAATTAGACTGATTCTCTAGATAGCTGCCTACAAATCCAACCTTGTATTAAATAACTACATTATCTAGATTACTCGTTACCAAAATTTGAAGATTTTTTTGCCATGTTCTTTTAAAATCTACTCGAACAAATTAGTAAGTCTCTAGCAGGCTGCGAGAAGTGAGTCCCTCAATCTCTCTCATACATTCTAACTTTGATGAATTAAACATGTGATATTTTGTGATCAGTTTTTTATTCTCTCAGTTGAAACCAAATAATTTGTTAAAATGTTATTTGAATAAAGAATAATCGATTAATCGAATCGCGGTTAATCGATTGAATAAACTCCTACGTATATTTTTATTACTTCAGAACAAGTGTTATTTTAAAAATTAAGTTATAATGAGATCTAATGAACGATAATTTGAAGTAAATATATTTTTTACAAATAATTGACTTATTAAATAATTATAAAAAATCTATGAGTAATGCAAAGTAACTGTATTGCATATTTTATCGCAGCAGACAAAATAGCATTTATTTAATTAAATAGAAACTACATCCATTTTAGTAGCAATTAAAACGATTTTAAACTTAATTAAAATTGCATCTAAGGGTTAAATGTTACTAAATGACATTGCCATCCATTTATCTAATAGCTCATTCATTTATGTACTTTTGGATTTTCGTTTATTTTTAGATTTGAAAGCCAATTTAGTTAGTTATTCAGTTAGTTCTTTTTTAGAGGATGACCCCTACTAATGCAGTGCATTGTGCTGGAACTAAAAAAATAAGTTGTGGGAGGGAGCATAAATAGAGTAGTGTTTGTGGACATTTGATTTAAACACATTGCATTATATTATCCCAGAAAAAAAGAACTTCCAAGAAGCCAAAAAGAAGTAGAATTTACTCCATGGCATTACTGAAAAAGACATAATGAAGTTATGATTTTAACACAGGCTTGTCTTAGGAGGGATGTCATTTTTATTAGATTCCTAATTCACTACATCTGAAGTCATTCTCAGAAAGTAATAAAGAAAGAAAGTAAAAAGAAGTAGAATTTACTCCATAGCAGTACTGGAAAAGACATAATGAAGTTATAATTTTAACACAGGCTTGTCATAGGAGGGAAGTCATTTTTATTAGATTCCAAATTCACTACATCTGAAGTCATTCTCAGAAAGTAATTTTTATGTTATTTTTTTGGATGTTATTAAGAAGTGAAGTTGTAGTATTATAGAATACTACTAATTTGACTTAAATAATATTAACATAAATAACTAAATTTCACGCATTTATCAAATGACTCCAAAATAAAATTGGGTTAATTCAGAAGATTTCGGTAAAAACAAATATACCCTAAATTAAAAAAATGGATTCTTTTTGCTTCTTTGGACGTTAATAAACATCACTTCCATAGATGTTAAAAAATTCACTTAGTGCTACATTTGAATAACAATACAATAGAGTTGGATGCCCTACTGTCACTGATAAGTACCTTCGGTGGAGTGGAATGCTTCTTTTGACACTGGAAAAATGTGCTTAGTCCGTCAGACTTAATAATAATAAATACCAATAATATAAATACCAATATTATTAACAACAAGTCTGGCAAACGTTAAAATCGATTCTATTAACACGACCCCATCATTCATAATGTGCCACATTGCCCCAATCTCTATAGGTCTTAGCCTATAATTGTCATTGGCAAGTGTAGATAGAGTTGGAAGTTTGACATATATGGTCATTTGTGAAGATAAGAAATATGGTAAGTTAAAGAACGTAGCCTTGCGTTAACCTTAAATTAATCTTGAACTCGTTCGATGAGATCCCATCTATAATAACTCGTATAGTGCGAGATAAATCGAGTACATTGTTGGTCTCTAGATATTTGACAAGACAAAAAATAAACCATATATTCCATAACTTTGGAATGTGCAGAACGACTAACAATTGGGCGATCTTTTACAGGAGTATTAGCCTCTCCCTTTTTAGAAATTGGCGTGACATTAGCAATCTAGAAATTTTATCGGCATAGTATAGGAAGCTGAAAAGATAAGCTAATAAACGAGGTAGCGTCGACGAGAACTGCTTTAAGACCAGTGCCGGTATGTTATTAACTGCCTTAACCATAACAATTTATCAAAGGTTTATAGAACAAATTTTGTATAAAATTTGTCTAATAAATCTTTTATAAATTGTTATGAATAAGGCCCTTAGTCTATATGTACAATGTACATATTTTACATTACTCATATGTTAATACTCTGTTACACAAACATACAACAACAAGTACAATATTTAATTAACATATTACTTTGTTAATTTAATATTTAAATTATTGTTTAGCGAAAAATGTTCTTTTTAATTGTACGTCAATAATCATCGTCATTATTATCATCATCATCAGCATCATTGGGGCGTTCTCTTGAGTTAATCAATTAAATTCATACAAAACACGACGTTTGATGACTAAATTTAAAGAATAAAGAATGAATTTTTTCAATATTTTCGATATTTTAATTTAAATATGGAATATAAAAGTATTTTAAAGGCGTAGATGCAAAAACAGTTAACTGCAATATTGTTTTTTTTTTTTAATTTTAATAAGAAAATCTAAATTTCTAATGATTTATGTTTGTTGTGAGTTTTCCGTTTAGGAATAATTATTTAGGACTTACAGCTCGTTCTAGAAATTCATGTGGAGTTTGACAGGCTAATTATTTTGGAAAATATGAAATCGATATGACATTTAAATTAAAATTTTTTAAAATAAAAGTATTAATCTACTAAATATAAGTTAATTTATAAAAAATGGCTTTTACTGACTTTGCTTCTATATAACACTTATATTTACTAAGTTAAACTGACATGAATAAGTAGAATCGTATAAATATTTGTTTATTTCTCTTTTTTTTGGGTGGAGAATTTGACTTGTCTCCAGTTACATTTCGTTTTTAAATTTTTGTTAATACGTACTCTGCCTTAAACTTGATTTTAAATTTTATACGTTTTTTTTTTTTTTTTTTTTTTTTAACAGTTTCTTATTTATTTTGCCTAAAGAAGACTCACATATTGCTTTGCTGTTTTATTTTTAGGGAAATGTTTAACACTTGTATACTAATTGAATATTGGTATGGAAAGTTAAACATGATTTTGACTGAAATTTTCGACTGAATGAATGTATATTTTAAAAATATTCAATGTACTGTTGTTTAACAAAATGTCATGCAGAATGTTATTCAAGTCCCAAAGAAAAGTATATTACTATGTTCTTAATTAACAACTGTTGACAAATAAGTTATTTTTGTTATTATAAGTATTTTAACAATATATATAGTTGGTGCAAAAGTTAAATAGTTCTTTTGTACCAAACAAAAAACATAATTTTTATAATAAATTTTGAGAAATACACACTACATTTAGGGACAAGTAAGTGTTTAATATATCCGAGTTTATAGTCAAATCTATAGTGTGTTCTTGATGAGAATCATGTGCTGCTTAAAAATATACGGTTATCGGGAACGAGCTCCCTAAGGAACTTATTGTATCGATAGAACAGTGAACTCCAGTGAAGCAATATAGTTACATACCCTACTGTAACGGATAAGTACTTTCGCCATCTCTTGTAGCTCTAATATTCCATTTAGCCGAGTTTATAGTCAAATGTATAGTTCAGAATATAGTCGAATCAATTCTTCAGACTATACTTGAGCCTATAGTCGAGTTTATAGTTCAGACTGTAAATAAACCTATGTCCCATAGTCTACAGTTAAGACTAGTCTAGACTATAGTCGAGTCTATAGTCAAATTTATAGTCCAGTTTATAGTCAGGTTTACAGTCTAAACTATCCATAGTGCCTACCACAGTCAAGTCTACATATATTTCAGACTATAGCCTAACTATAGTCTGCAGTCCAGATATAGTCCATTTCATGTTAAATACATACTATGATCATCTGTATAATCTAGTCTAGACTATAGTCGAGTCTATAGTCAAATTTATAGTCAAGTTTACAGTCTAAACTATAGTCAAGTTTACAATCTAAACTATCCATAGTCAAGTCTACATATATTCCAGACTAAAGCCTAACTATAGTCTGCAGTCCAGAATATAGTCAATGCTGTAGCCAAGACAATTGTCCTGTCTATTGTCCAGACTATAATCATGTCTTAAGTCATATCTATAGTTCAGACCGTAGTCAATATCTGCAGTCCACGCTACAGTCATAACTGTAGTCCAGACTATAGTCAAGGTTATATCCAAGCTATAGTCAAGGCTGCTGTCCAAACTATAATCATTTCTACAGTTCAGACTATAATCATGTCTATAGTTCAGACTATAATCATTTCTAAAGTCAAATCTACAGTCCACACTACAGTTATTTCTATAGTCCAGATTATAGTCATGTCTATATTCCAGGCTATAGTCAAGTCAAATATTTAGAATATAGTCAAATTTATAGTCCAGACTATAGTCTATTCTATAGTTCAGACCATAGTCAAATCTATAGTCCAGTCCATGTCAAATACTATAGTTAAGCCCAGACAATAGTCTTGTAAGAAATGTCAATAATTTTTTCCAAACGCATACACTATAATGACAACAAATTAAAAAAATATGTAACAACCAACTCCTTAGAAACTCTGTTATCCTGAAATTATATTCACATCCTGTTAGAGATTTGCAAAAATTAATTCCCACATTTTTTTATTGATTTAGTTTCCTTTTTATTTGCGTTTTATATAATTTTCTATACTTAAATAAATGTCATAAATGTGCACTTAAATTTAAAAATAGTTTACCCTAAAAATAGCAAAAAAATCAAAATTAATCAAAACAGGAAATTACACTATAATGTTACATTTCATTATCCTTGACAAATAATACTTAGGTAATATTTTTGTATTGTTGTTATTTTTATTTTGTTTATATTATTTTTTTCTGTTTCGGAAGGAGTATAAATGAACTACAAGTGTAGAATTTTTATGCGGTTGTTGTGGGTTATTTGTAATTTAGTATGAAATTTCCCTAAGGTAATTGAAACTTTATTAACCCCCACTAACTAATTAAGAAACATAAAGTACCCGTAACTTAAGAAATAGTAAAGAACATATTTGCAAACATATAATTATGATACTAGCATACAAAATACATATATACATACATATAAAGCTGAATATTTAACATAATTTTGTGGTAGAATTTCTTACCCGCAGCTTGCAAAAAGGTATAAGATTTCAAATTTTCAAACAGAAATAGTTACAGTAACAGCAGCAGTTGAACGGTAAAAGGAAACCAGAAATGGTTGTTGGATGAAATATCTGCTTACTTTGTTCATACATACTACTTTGTATTTCCCTAGTTAAGATGTAATTAAGTTTGGTTTTGCATAATCATAATAATGGCAACGTGATTAATATTAATTGTCAAACAAAAATTATGCGAATATAATAAACAAGCATACCGAAAAAGAAGATATTTCATATGACAAATATGTTTAGGTGGATACTTAAAGTTTTTTGACAATTATATAAATTCTTAACTTAAAGCAACTAAAAACAAGTAGTAAAGTATAGTCGGGCATGGCCGAATATATAATACCCTACACCATGAGTATATTTTTAAAATTTTTACTTTTTATGAAGAAACTTTTATGTTGAATATTATTCCAAAATATTTAAGCAATTTATTGATAAAGAAAACTAAAATTTCTAAATGAGGCTTTATATAGATCAAATATGGGTCGATCCTCGGGAAATTTGGGAAAAGGATATATTTTTAAATAACAGTTTTGTTGAGTTTCATTGCGATACAAATGGTTACAAGTCAATTTTAGACGTTTAAGACATTTTTTGAAGGGGGGTTTGTATGGGGGCTAGAGTCAAATAAGGGACGATCCTTCCGAAAACCTGCAGTGTCATTTATACTTATGTAAAACTTATTTGTGCCAATTTTTAAAGAGATAATAGAATATTTGACGTAATTATGGCATAAAAAGTTCAAATCGGGAGGTACGGTTGTATGGGGGCTAGGTGAAATAATGGACCGATTTCAACCATTTTCAACAGGCTTCGTCCCTGTGCCAAAAAACATGCTTGGTCCAAATTTCATCAAATTATCTGGAAAATTTCGGCCTGTACCTTGCGCAAAAGGTTTATATGGACAGCCAGCCGGACAGACGGACGGACGGACATGTCTTAATCGACTCAAAAAATGATTCTGAATCGATCGGTATACTTTAAGGTGGGACTAATATTTTTGTATGTTACAAACATCAGCACAAACGTATAATACCCTCCCCACTATAGTGGTGTAGGGTATAAATACAGTTTGTACCATAATGTAATAAGTGCATCCTGTTTTGTACTATAAACTCTAATATATTTTGTTCAATACATAGATCGATTATAGTTTGGAATAAAGACTCGACTATTGTCTGGACTGTAGACTCGACTAGGATCTGAACTGCAGATTCGACTGAATTGACTAAACTATGTTCTAGACTATATATTGGACTTTAGTATGCACTATATTCTGGCATATATACTCGACTATAGAACGGACTATAGTCTAAACAATAGAACACACAGTTTGGACCATACCTTTGGCTATTGTCTTTTAGTGTTGGCAAATACCAGTGGGATGGCTTTAACATGGGGGATAAAGTGGGTCTGGGGTTCTATAATTAAGACCGGAAACAGAAATATACCACCGTTTACCTAATCATAAGACATGCTTACAGGCAGAAGTCCGAGCAATAACAGAATGTGTAAAGTCAATTTATTATAATCCAATTTAGTAAATTTACGAAATTCACTAAGTTTACTAAATTGAATTAGAATAAATATGGCGCACACAGCCCTTAATATATTTACCGACAGCCAAAAGGCAATAAAGACTATATCAGGTGATAGAATTAAATCTAAGACCGTCTTTGGATTCCAGGCCACTCGGGTGTAATCGGCAACGAAAAAGCGAATGTAATAGTATTAATATATGGATGAGAAATTCCCAAAAGGCCTCTTGGAATAATTTAACGGTGGGTTGAACCACCAAGATCCTATGGTGTGACTCAGTTGAGAACAAGACGAAAAAACTCCTCAAAATGAACATTTCTGAGGTTAGTATAATAGTACTCTGAGTGAACACACCGGATTAGGGGCACATCTATACATAATTGGCCGTGAGGATTCAAACGAAGGATAGTGCAACTCTGGCACACTTTTTTGTCACTGTCAGTCTTGAAAGTGATATTATTCCGGAAATAACTTTCTTGACTAACACTGATTGCAAAATTTTTAGGAATTACGTCCAGGAAACAATTTTTTTCGTGAAAAGGATTGGAACAGGCCCTGATTTGATATACTATACATCCTCCTATCAGCCTATCTACCTACCATACTTCAATCATAGTCAGAAGTTTAGGCTTGACTTTAGCCGGAGGACCATATAGACTTGACATTACCCTAAAATTTAGAGTCGACTATGGTCTGCAGTATAGGCACTTCTATAGTCTGAACTACATTGTGGTCCGTAGGCTCGACTATAGACTGAATTATAGTCTGTATTTTTAGACATGTTTTAGCTTAACTGCTTAACTTTAGCTTTAACTCACTATATTCTAGATAATATACTCTATTACTATTGTAGTCAGAAATGTCCACTATACTTTAGTCTGGACTTTATTCAATAAAAGAGTCAAAATCCAAATTTATTTAATTACAATGAAATGCATTCTGAAATTCAAAACGTGTTAAAAAAAAACAAACATTCTTATGAATAATATCCAAAATACTCAGCTGTTGTTTAGAACAGTCTTTGTATTTTATTAGTTTAGTTTTATTTAGCATTTTAATGACTTTTTCAACTTAAGATATTTTAAATATTCAAAAACCACATGCTCATTAACTAATTTGCAAATGAACATATTTTCTTTAAAAAGTAATACGCAAAAAATACTATCTAGTAAATATTATATACTATGTATATAGTTTTAGGCCACCACTTTCTTCTGATAAGATATAAGCAAGTCAATCTCAAAGGACCAAAAATCTGAGTTGCAACACTCATATGTTTATAACTAAACTCCTTGAATGTAAACATTTTGATTGTGTTATCAACAAATACATGGCCTACTAACAAGTTTTTTTTTATAAAGTTTTTTTCCAAAAAGACAATAATTCAATTTTAGAGGTTAAAAAACTGTTGTGACAGCTGTGGTCAATTAATATACAATTCATACAAACTCATATACAGATGCAATGAATAACATGTTATGAATGAATGACTGCGGGATCTTTACAGAAGCAAACAAATTTATATACTGTGAAGAGCAAAAGTTAAAATGTTAAAGACCTTAAGCATTTATTTAAATTAAAACTTAAAAATACTAATGAACCTATGTAGATATTTCTAGAAAAGACTTTTGTTTAAGGATTCATATAAAAAAAATCAGTGTAAATACACTAAAAAAAATCCATGCCTAATATATACGAAAAATGTCGTACATTGTACGAATCGTTCGTTGTTTCGCACCACGAAATTCTTTCGTAATATATACGAAATTGTACGAAATATTTTAGTATAATGCAAAATATTCTTGAAAAATTTAATTTACATAAATTGAAAAAAGTGAATTTTGAATAAATATGGTAAAATTTACGAAATATTAATATATTCAAACATTTTTGTTCATTTTAAAATAAATTTTCTAATTTTAGTTTAAAATTATTCTCCATACGAATTTTCAATTTTTTTATGAAAATATTTCAAGAATAATATTATACTTTTTCTTAAATTTTATAAAAATGTTGTAGTTTTATTTAATCATAATATAATTAACATCATTATGTTTAATTTCGCTAAAATTTAAGAAAAAAATAATACGAAAGGTTTTCGTACTTTCGTAAAAATAGAAAAGGGTTTTATTAAATAATATTTCGTATTATACACGAAATTTTTGTAAATATTACGAAAATAGAAGTTACGAAATTTTTTTCGTAAAGTTGAGCATGGATTATTTTCAGTGTAGTAAATAATTTAAATAGATTACAAAAAGTTGTAAAGGCATCAAAAAATTTGCTAAGAAATGACTCACATTTTGTGTTACTCGTCACTTATAGTTGTTCACACGTAAAAAGCGTAAATTTCTTTATGAAAAGCCTTATTTTTTTATTGATCCCACCGAATAAGTTAAATTTGTTATGCCAAATTGTTTAACACTTATAAATAAAGAAAATACACATTAATAAAACATTTATTTAAGTGTAATGTTGTTTAAACATTTTCACTTCTCACAGTATCATAAATTAGAATAATGAACTAATAAAAAGATAATAATATTTTAGTCGTATAATTAAATAATACAAAACGTTTACAATGTTTGTTCGCCATTATTTACACATCCATACATACGTGCATATGTATGTGTTTATGCATATATATTCAAATTTGAATACTACATATAAATTGCACGTAAAGTTTTTGGAGGCAGCTACTAAACATATTCCCGTCAATGGCTGATGAATAATAAAAAGTAATATTTCTATATTCCGCTGTGCCGAATCTTATATACCTTTCACCAAGTATGTTTTAAAAAACAGTTTTTTTTATTTTGTATCTCTGCACATATGCCACACATAACATACACACAAACAAATATAAACTGTAGCAAAAAGAAATATTAACCGTTGTACTGTAATACCACCGTCAAACTGTATTACCACCCTCAAACAAATATGAGCTGTATTACCAACATATTAGTGCTTTATCTCCTTGTTCTTGTTATACCCACTTACCTTCGTGAGAACAGAACAGCATCCAAACATACAAAAAATACACAGCTGCATAAAACCAAATACATCTCCACACGCACATGTACATCTTTATCCAATTAACAGTGTTGTTGTTGCTTTTTTAACAAAGCATGAAAAAAATGTGGCTTTTTAAATGAAATTATCAGAGGTTGTCTCGGATTTTTGCTCATATCTCCGTTATTTATAGACCGATTTTGCTGATTTTAAATAGCGATCTTCTCGAAAGAATGTCTAACTGAATTATTGAAGATTCGGATCTCGCCGATATTTGGGGACCTCTAAAAACTGATTTCAACAGACAGACAGACGGACATGGTTTAATCGACTCCACTATCTATAAGGATCCTGAATATATATACTTTATAGGGTCGGAAAATTATATTATAGAAATTACAAACGGAATGACAAATTTATATATACCCTTCTCACGAATGTGAAGGGTATAAAAAGAAGATTGTTTTTTAGAATATTTATTCAGTAATAGTAAAATTAAACTGTTGTCTATACTGTATTAGATAATTAATTAGAACAAAAAAAAATCGAATAAATATGTATAAAAAATACACTTGTGGCCTTCGGTTAGTTAGTGGTTAGAGTTCTAGTTTGGTAGACCGGAGGTGTTGGGTTCGATTCCCACCTGAGGCACATGTTAAGAAGCGCACAACAGGCCCGATAGAGGCCTAGGTGTATTTCTACGGATTTGATGTTTATATGTATATATATGTATATAAGGAGGATGTACTCCTTTCAAACTAACTAACTAAAAAATACACTTCCGACCCAGTTCAGGCATTATTATAAATCCTTATTTTATCATATTTATAATTTTTTATTAAAAATATTTAGATAAAATTATTATTTAATTTGTATACAAACGGAATATATTTTATCTTTTTTAACTAACATACATAAATATTTGAAATTTATTGAAATAAGTTTTAGTTGGCTATAAACCGGCACACACATGTGTGTAATAATTTTAAATATTTAATTGGTTTAATATTTCTTTCATTTTTATTGTAATCCTCAATTATTTAAGTATTTTTTTTTATACAAAATAAAAAAAAAATTCCAACAACATGATGTTAAACAAAATATTCCATACGGAATAGGAATATATAAATTTTGCAAAAACCAAACATATTGAATAAAGTCATGTTTTTCTCACCCAACAAAATTTATATTATTCGAGAAGCAGTGGGAGATACATATAAAGGAATTAGATAGACATTTAATAGTTCACATGTTGGTATTATGGTTGAATGTTTTTTTTTTTTTTTGCACGGATCTTAAAGAAATATAATTTTTTTTAAACTTGAAATATGAAAAGTTGTAAGTAGAAGCGGAATCTTGTTTAACCTTCGGGATGGACTTTCAATACAGTCATAAAAACACTTTGGATGTCAAGTCATTTGTATTAGAGATTAATTTAAATAAAAAAAGCTTCCCATATATGTAGTCAAATTCTATCTATCTATCTATCTATCTATCTATCTATCTATCTATCTATCTATCTATCTATCTATCTATCTATCTATCTATCTATCTATCTATCTATCTATCTATCTATCTATCTATCTATTTATCTATCTATCTATCTATCTATCTATCTATCTATCTACCAACCAACCTATCTATCCATTGATCTAACTATCTATCTATAACTTCTTCACATTAAAAAAAAGAACATTAAAAAATGTTCCCACAGTTCCTTAAATGTACAAATTTTGAATAGCTAAGACTAACATATTGACAACATAAATCTTAAAACTGACGTAAAAACTCATAAATTTTTTTTAGAAAATTTTAAAGACGGACCTTGACGGTTTCCAAAACACCAAAAAAACAACACATGTACATAATTTGACTACCGAACGGCAATAGATCATAAAAGCTTTTTTTAATTGTGGGGTTTTGTATTTTCAAACATGATTGTAAAACAATACAAGCAATTTGGAAGAAAAAAACTCATATAGTCATACAAAGCTGTATCCGGTTATTTTTACAAAAAAGCGAAAATATGTATAAAAAGAAAACTAAAAATTACATATTTACTCCATAAAGAGTTGTATGTTGTGTTTGAAAGAAGGTTGAATAAACGTTCAAACGTTCGTTGAATCGATGTTTTCAAAATGAAAACAAACACAAAATAAGAATTGTATTACAAATTTACATTGAATTAAATATTATTTTAATAGATTTTTCATTGAAAAGGGAGCTATTAAAATGAAATATAATTAATAGAAATTTACTTACTTTAATTACCAAATGACTTTGCTGGTAAATCTTACATTTCTAAAGGTCAATCACTTTTATTTATAAATTTCTCAAGTCCAATACCAGATATTTTTATATAAATCAGTTTTCAAACAAGTTTATTTGCCTAAAATCATGAAAAATGTAATTTGATTTAATTATTATCGGATGTAGTTTAAAATGAATTACGACGGCTTAGCTAATGACTTGTTGAATAAAGATTAGATTAATCAAAACAAAAAAATGCTTAATAAGCACCATTCTATTTTAATGAAATTTTGTTTAAAACTAAGTGGTAATTTTTATACATATAAATATTTTTTTACATACTTAAATAATTTGCTGTCCAAATGTTTTGAATATAAAACTACGCATATTATAATGCTTGTGAACTGGGTCAATGTCATGGAAATAAACAAAATATTAATTAAACACAAGTCTGAATTTTGAACAATTTGTTATTATTAAATACAATATCGTTCATTCATTTATGACAAGATAGTAATAACTCAAGTTGTAAATTTAAAGAGATTATAAATAGACTTTAATAACTTATAAATAAAATTTATAACTTTATTTTAACACCCATTACTATAACAATTGGTAGAAATTTTACGCCTTTTGATTTATATGAAATTTGAAATTTATAGTTTATTGTAGTAGATGATTATTCACAATAAAATTGGAATTAGAGGAAATTTATTTGAATAATAAATTTGCTATATAGCTGATCTTAACAAAGCTTGAAGGGACCTTTTAATCTCAATAATGCAAAGAACTCGCATATTAAAATATACTTCCGATCAAACAGTTTTCGAAGAATCTACAATTGGTTCAGAAATATAAACTTAACTTTTAGAATCAATTGAAGTTATACAAATAATAGTATTTGTCATTGAAGTTAAACATTTAGGGAAAAATTTATCGCCGAATGGGAATTTATAATATTTTGGTCTCGTTTATTTCAAGTTCACATTTTAAACGGTCCCATTGTTTAAAATCAATTATTAAAAAGAATAAGTAATTGTCATTGGATGTTAGACCTTTAGGGAAAATTTAATTAAATATTAATATTTAATAATTATTATATATGCACAACACACAAATTTAATAAACGTTTTTGTTTTTTTCTCTATTTTTAGTTACCTCCGCGAATATTTAAATTCGTGTTCCTGATATGTTTAATAATTGTTTTGATATCACAGACGACAGACAGTGCTCAAAGTAAGTATTTTAGTTATTCATTATAAAAATATTAGATTTAAATATTGGAATTAACCCACACCCATTCAAACCTAAAGTTTTGACGCGTGTCTATCTATCTATCTATCTATCTATCTATCTATCTATCTATCTATCTATCTATCTATCTATCTATCTATCTATCTATCTATCTATCTATCTATCTATCTATCTATCTATCTATCTATCAATCTAACTATCTATCTATCTACCTATCTATCTATCTATCTATCTATCTATCTATCTATCTATCTATCTATCTATCTATCTATCTATCTATCTATCTATCTATCTATCTATCTATCTATCTATCTATCTATCTATCTATCTATCTATCTATCTATCTATCTATCTATCTATCTATCTATCTATCTATCTATCTATCTATCTATCTATCTATCTATCTATCTATCTATCTATCTATCTATCTATCTATCTATCTATCTATCTATCTATCTATCTACCTATCTATTTACCTATCTATCTATCTATCTATCTATCTATCTATCTATCTATCTATCTATCTATTTACCTACTTTCAATTATCTTGTGAATATTAGGCAAGATCCAGCTGAAAAATTAAAAAAACTGTCAAAATTCACAAATTTCCATAAAATTTACAATAAATATTTATATGATACGTATACATACAGATGTATGTATATAACACAAACAATTTTAAATGATTTCACTTTAAGTGATATATAGTTCAGGTGATCTATTAATTTGTTTCACAAAACATTTTTATTTTTGGTAATAATTCAAAACAGATGTGTATTGAAAATATTTTTAAGAAAAAATGTTTGAAAAATGAAATATTAACATACCTAATTTAGGCGCCGTTAGAATCGTTACGTATTTCTTTGCACTTCCTCTTCAGTTGCTTCTTACTTCACGTTTATTTTTTTTTTAATTTTTTTTTCTTATTTGTATGTCGTTAAAGAATATGATGCTAAAACATAAATACCATAAATATTGTCGTTTAAATCAAAAAGTCATCAACACTTCGTAAATCTTATTACTTTTATGATATGATTACCGCTACTGGGCTGCCTGACCGACGAGCGCGCAACCGGCAAAACTAACGCTAACTATAAACGTACATACATACATGCATGTAGATTTACTACTACGCGAATCCAAAAGATCAAAATAACCAACCGTTGCGTTTACACAGCAAGTAGTAGGAGGTAATTGAATCAAAACAACAACAACAAAAAATGTAAACAAATAATTAACAGCAGCAGCCGCAGTAGTAGCACACATCAAAATCAAATCTATACATTCATTCGATGGAATCCATCTATCTATTTATCTACATACGTATGTATGTAGCCAAAGGAGAAGATAAATTCTCGCGAAATTCACATAAATATTTGATTTTTGTTTTTCGTTTTTTTTTTTGCTCGCACTCACGATAGATGAGATAGATTTACTTGGTTGGACTCGCGTGCGAAAACGTTTTATCACTTTATTCTATTCGTACTCTGTTACACACAGATTTAAAATACACACACACACTGCCACCACCGTCAGAGTATGCAAAATCTAAATTAAATCAAAAAAAGCGCCAGTAAAATGTAATTTTGTTTTGATGATGGTGACGACTACGATGCTTTTCGTATTTAAGAGCATCCACTAACCAAAAGAACGAACTGTTTAACTCAAAGGCCGGCAAGCAACTAAAAGTTTTGTGTTGTGAAAAATTTTTTATAGAATAATTTGAGGTTCGTCGTTGTTGCTGTTCAAGCTCCAGACGTTCTTTCTGTCTATGTGTCTGATTGGACAGGCCACACACATAGTAAGACACAAAATTAATGTAGCCAGATAAATTGTGCGAAATGTGGACATTTGAAATATTTAAATGATTTACTTAAATATTTCAATATAAACTTAAAATATTTTGAGGCTGTAGAAAGAATCAAGGGGTTTAAACTTATTTTATCTACAACGTTATCTAAATAAACATCAATACTAAGCAATTACCCCCAACTTTCTAAACCGTAAAGTCCCACCAATACCGATTTTCATATATTCGCTATAGTCCAAAACAATCTTCTGTTATAGTTTTTTTGTCCTTAATCTGAAATTAGAGATTTTCGGAGTATGTAATAAACCTTTCAACAACTAGGTGTTTAATCTGAACACGCCGCTGCTAGAGACATCAGGGCTATCTCAACATCAATGGAAAATGGTCAAAATTTAGATTCTGTTTACATAACATAAGGACAAGTCTGATTTCTTTATATTAAAGGAACCAAAAAAAGAACGAAGACAAAACTGTCATCGTGTAGATAACTCATAGAACTGGGAGCAAATTAAATTCGAATCGTAGTTACTAGGAGGTGTAATTGTTCTTAGAGGCTTGGGTGTTGATACGCAAGAAAATCGATTACAAAATAAAATGTATTTGTTGTGACGTTGGAGAAAGTAGACAACAAATTAATTATTTTGTAAAAAAAATGTATCCTACATTTTGGTGACAAATTCCATCATGTGGCAACACAAGATAAATCCACAATTTGAAGTAATCTGCTTCATACAATTTTAAAAATTGTAACGAACATAACACAACATATCTGTAGCTTGCACCCCTGTATGAGTATGTGCCTGTATGCTAATATGTAACGCAATTTTTTTTCTAATCTTTACGATAGTAATAAACATTGAACATTTCAAATATTCAAACCATAATATTCTCTAAAAATAGTATAACAGAAAATTTTTTGATTATTAATACATTTATTTAGTAAATGAATCAAATATCTATTATATTCTAAGTAAAAACTTAATTCCTAAAGGATCAAAGATTTATACAGTAATGTATTTAAATTGACCCTACTATAGGCAAATTTCTACAAGAACTTCGTTATTTACAACATCGTCTAGCTAACAGTCTTAACAACTTCGCTCTACAAGCCTTTTTATCTGCCTTTATTACTTTAAGCTGGTATTCTCAATAGGCTGCCTCGGAGTTACTGTTTAGGCTCTTTAGGCTTTTCTTGTAGTGTTTCGTAAAACAGCGAAGACTGAAACAAATCCTCTACATGTAAAATGTTATCCTGATAAAGGACATAAAAGCTTAAATAAATGGTTTTAAGCGAACGTAAAGAAAAGGAAAGAAAATTTGCTGTTGCAGTACAGCTTGAGACTTGTTAAACATAACGGTTTTCTGTCAATTCAACAAAAATGTGGCTATTTTATTTATAGCGTTACCATATTAACTAATTCCAAACAGCTGTTTAAAATAACAGACTGACACAAGTAAATAATTTTCCTTATCACTAAATAACATCAAAAAAAATTTTAATTTTCTCAGTCGTAATATAAACAATTTGTATTTTAATAAAGGAATACTTTCCTAAATCATTCCCAATATGGTAGAAATACGAACCGTATATGTTACCGTTGGTAGCACAAAATTTGATGCACTTATACAAACTATTATCACAGACAAAGTCCTTAAAATACTTCAATCGCATGGATGTAAAAATCTTATATTACAAATTGGAAAAGGCCAAAAAGTCAACGAACAGGATATAGCCATCAAATATGGAATGCGAGTGGAACAGTATGATTTTAAAATAGAACCCAAACGTATGGATATTATAAATGCTGATCTTGTGATTGGTCATGCTGGAGCTGGTACTTGTTTAGATATATTGACTAATCGCAAAGCGGGAATATTAGTAATAAACGATCAATTGATGAATAATCATCAGCAAGAATTAGCTTTACATATGAAAAAGGAAGGCTACTTGGAGTGTTGTACTGTAGAAGAGTTGGAGAAATGTTTGGAGAATTTAAATTTAAACGATCGAAAATTGTATGAACCCGGTAAAAACATGAGTAGTTTTGTGGATTTTATGGATGAATTAATGGTTAATTAAATAAATGAATTCATTTGGATATAAATGATTTTTTTTTAATTTTAAGTAGGGAAGAGTTTTGATAATAGAAATTTTGAAAGTGTTGGGGATTAAAGTTGCTAATCTTTATGATGATGAAATTTGGGTCTTTACAGATACTTCAACATTTTACTTCTTGAACCCGAACCAACAAATCTGTAGTTTGTTGGCTGTGTAGGTTAGATGATTCAGGCTGCAAAGACGCACACTTGGATCCTATTGGTCCCTTTGTGATACCTGTAAAGATAATAGAAGATAAATGAAAAAGAGTAGGAGTTTTAGGACCGAGAAGAGGTAGGAGTAGGTATAAGATAAAAATGCTGAGAACAGTGAAGAGTTGATATATAGATGGAAGAGAAAATAGAAGGGTATGTCCTTGTGGACAGATAAGTGCCTTGATTGAGTATGGCTCAGTGGTCCTAAAACCAGTTACTGTGACGAAGGCATTAATATTATCCAGTCTTAACATGAATAATTCAGACAAATCATCGAATACCCGCTCCCTAAATATTCGAATCGTGTGTTTGCTATCGCAGGGCATTGACAGAGAAGGTGTTCAATAGATTCCTCCTCTTCATCTTGACAACTTCTAGAGAAGTCGTTATGGGGAATACCAAGTCTTCTTGCATGGTTTCCATTTTTGTTGGTTTTGTTGGCTGTGTATTAAACACTCAAAATGCCAGGTTATCCCAGGTTGGTTCGGAGAGAGCCCTCCAATTGACCTATACTGGGAAGTTGGAGCCCCAAACAATCAATCAAAAGTATTATTTGGTCTCCACCAATATAATCAAACATAACCTCAATCGAGGTAAGTTCAACGAAAGCACACAATTAATGCAAACAACGCATAACTTGGAAACAGTTACTCAATTGGTGCGAGTGAGACGCAATTCTGTCGAAAGCTTGGCAACAAACACAAGCCTGATCGTCCCTAAGAAATAATGGCGATGACGTAAAAGTTGTTGCCCGTTGGGGAACCTTCGACCTTAATTACGACTGTTGGGGAGGTCTTTAAGATATTCACCCCTATAGCCAATCGTCATTTCACGTGAAATATGTTCCTTTTTCACTTTTTTCGTTTAGTAACTTTTTGTCGTGAAATTGTTGATGAAATTTTGTAAATATTGAACAGCTGTTCCATACAAAATCAACTATTGTGAATGAATTGTTTACAATAAGATCACGTTAGCAATTTTTCCTTCGAGGGAAATGAAAATTTCCCTTGGGGAACAAACTTTTCACTTCGAATGGTATTAAACTTTTTTCACAGTATTCGTTGTAAAAGTTTAAATTAATTTGCTTAAAATAATCTTGTATATAGGAGAGGGTCATTAAAAATTGCATTTTTTATGTCGTCCCCACTGATATTTAAAAATTAAGAAAAACAAATATTTCGCCTGTTTCGGAATAGCGCCTATTTCAAGCTTTTTTTTATTAGATATTAATATGCCAAGCAAATAACATTTACTAAAAATTATATATGAATGTCATGTAATAAATACATACAATTAGTTGAATAGTAAAAGTTATTAATATAAATATTGTATATAAATTCATGTGATTACTGATTAAAACATGCTAATATATATTTAAGTTTAATTTTAATTGGAAATTTTTGTATTAAACACTCAACATCAATCAATCAAACGATTTTATTTAACTGCATTAAACTTTACATAAAATCTGTTGAAATAATTCTATATATGTAGTAGTGATTTAGTCACCGGCTAAAATATATATTTATATTTAAATTATATTTATATGTGTAGACTAACAAATGTTTTGTTTTTGGTTTACTAATGCTAATCTTTTATATTTATTTTAAAAACATTTGCTAAACAATTAAGATAAGTTTATTTTAGATAATTTTAATCTCTTTATGTGTATTTTATAAATATTTTCTCAACTTTGGTTGCACAATTAACTTTTCTTTGCTAAATAAATACAATATTGAATGAATTATGTTTGAATAATAAATGTATAAATATTAAATACATATTATGTAAATAAGTTTTAAAAGTAATTTATCGCTGCTCTATTATGACTAATAACCATTAACTTTTGTTTTAAATAAATTCATTACGTTTTAAATATATATGTGTATGAGATTTTCTTTAAATTTATGAATTAAGGAAATTTTAAGTCCTTTAATTTATTCATTTTCATTGGGTCCAGCAGAAGCACCATTTTCAATAATGGCATCAAATGAAAATGGTTGGAATGCATATCCTTGACCCTGATAGAATTTACTTTGGAATTCAACCCTGTGTATAGAAAATTTTAAATTTTTTTAATTGTTCTTTGTAAATTTTTATAATTTTTGAAGTTAACTTACCAATGCAAACGTAATGTATGTAAAAACGCTGAAAGACCCTCCATTAGTACTAGAATACCAACAGTTAAAATGGACCAGAAAGCAAAGACAATGGTTAACATAATGCCACCTAACCAGCCTTGTTGTTTCAAACCAATTGACAATACCATATTCCATAAGACTTCAGCAAGTTCTAAAGGAAAAGGAAAAAAATATTTTAAACATTTTTTGGGGCGGGGTTTTTACTACTTAGTTAAACTAAGCTTAAAGTGCTGTTAGATAAAACTCGATGATTATGTTTTTTCAGTTTTGGATTTAAGTTCAGATAACATTGTTAGTATTGCCAACTTATCAGTGAAAAACATAAACAATGAACAGCTGTTTTATGCAAATAATACTTTTGTTAAATGAAAAAAATTGAAAAAATGTTAAATAAACATTTAAAACAACAATAAATAAAACAAAACAAATTAAAAAATTTAAATCTTTGTTTTATTGTTTTTGTTAATTGTGTTTTCTCATTTATAACTTTAGTTTAATCTAACAGCAAGTTAAGCCTAGTTTAACTGAGGAGTAAGAAACCCGCCCTATGTTAACTTGATCGTTATCAAAAAAATCAAATTTTTATTAAAAAATTGAAATTTGTACAAAATTCAGATTTCACAATAAAACTTAAATTTTAATAAAAAAAAATTAGCTTTTACCAAAAATTTTAAGTTTTATCGAAAAATTAATCCAGAACTATAATATTAAATTTATACTTACGTGCATGAGCCAGTGACAAAGCCCAGAGACGTAAATAGGAAGCAGTATGAGAGACAGAACCCAAAACGTATTCAATTGTATGAATGCCTTGATGAATAAATATTTCGGACATTTCCTCTTCATCGTGATGAGAAGCACCGCCATGACCAGCAGCTTGACCATTTGACATACCAACTTCAGCATCACTAGAGCCAGTTATAGGTTGTACCTTTAATGTGAACAATTACAACAGAAAGTAAATTAAATAACTGTTCAGAATAAGCAGATATTAATTTAAAAGAAGAAAAAATCTTCTTTGGCTAACTAACCTCCTCCTGTTGTGTGTGTTTTTTTTTTATTATAAAATTTTAAAGAAAACAAATTTTTAAAAAAGGAAGGAGAATATTGTATAATTTGTATTAGTTAGTAAATAAAATTTATGAAAGTGCTTAGTATAATGATGAAGACGACAGTGAGGAAATGAGTTGAATAATGATTAAAAATAATGCATATGACTGGCGAATTGTATAAAAAATTCTTCAAAACTTACATTAGCTTGTCTACGTTGTTTCATGATTTGTAGGGGTTTACCCAACAACATAACAGGAATACAGGCCAAAGCTATTAAAACAAATACGTTTTGGAAAAAGTGTTGTCCAGCAAACATGTACACTTCGCAGCCATCTGGAGCCTTTTTTGGTGTATTAAACAAAACCATATCAATAAATGTTATCAAAATGGAAGGAGCACAGGATGCAGAATAGGGTTCTAATTTAGGAAAAACAAAATCATTGTAATATTATGTCTTTTATTAAAAATGTATGTTAACTCACGTGGATTTGTAGCAGCATAACGATTCCATTTAATAAACATCAACAAAACCATGTAGAAGAACAAAAATATCAAGAAAATCATTTGTGGAATAAACTCATAGATCAGCGATAAACGATTCTTGAAATAGGTGTGATTTTGATAAGACATCAATACACCAAAAATCATGTGTATAACACCGAATATAATGGAAATTTTCATTTTGTAAGCATTTTGGAAAATGATTTTATTGGCACCAGCCACTTGCCATATTGGATCCATGCCAAACGGATATGGAGTACCCATGTAGTCACTTACTTCCGGATTCAATTGCAAATATTTATTATGCAATACCGTGGAAGCATTGTAATTCACCTGCCAATGTGAACCGAAAATATTTAAGGATTTCGAAAAGATGTCATTGTAGATTAAACCGGTATACATGGAAAATACGCCCATCAAGAAGATAATGTAACGACCACCAAAGAAAATATTCCATATTTCATTGTCTGTCTTTTGAGCAGCCAAACCCTTTTCCTTGCGTATCATCCAAAGACCAAACAAAGCCATAATGGCACCATGACCCAAATCACCAAACATTACAGCAAACAAAAAGGGAAAAGTAATAATGGTATAAGGAGCCGGATTCATTTCCCTATACGTAGCCACACCATAGGCATCAATTAATGCTTGAAAAGCTTTAGTAAATTTATTCGTACGATTATACGTAGGAGGATTTTCAAAGGTTTGCATACGATTTAAAATAGGTGGCACCGACGAACCCGAACGTTCAGTACCACGACGCAAAGCCAATTGTATGGTTTCAATGTCCAACACCGGCACCCAACATTCAGCAATTAAACACTTTTGTGTTACATCCAAATTGAATAGATTCAATGTATGATAGATGGCTTTTATTTTACGAACTTTAACAAACCAATTCTTTAGGTTCTTAGCGGCAGCTACCAATACACGATGACGATGATCTTGTGTTTGACCCAAAACCGTATTTAAATCTTCAATGCGTGTCATAACACCCATGGCCATTTCACGACGATCAGCTGGTGCCTCGGGGCAAGGATATAAAGTGGCTCTAAAACCTTCACAGATTTTCTTAACACGAGTTTTAAGCTGATCACCTTGGAAGAAAATAATGAAAACTGATTTGTAAACTTGATCGCCCTGCAAAATAATTAAAGAAATTTATTAAAAATTTGAATTTTTTATTTAAAGAAATCGCGACAACTTACATTTGAGGGATCTTCTAATGGTGATTCAATCATGGCTTGACGCAAAAACACATTACCACGACAGGCACGCCACAACATACGCTCAAATGCTGGCAATTTTTCACGCAATATAACACCAGCCACAAAGCTAAAGTTTTATTTGAAATATAAATAAAATATATTATTAATGATCATTAATTTTTAACAAATAGAACAAAAATTCATTCATTGTTTAGTAGAGTAGTAGTAGTATGAAAACATCACTTGGGTGGTTTGCTTAGAATGTCCAATGAAATAAGATGTAAATAAACGAAATATTGAAAATGTTACACAAACAGATTATTTTATTTTTTCTTCTTAACAAACCATAGCAGAACAAATGCAACGCTTTATGCTATTTATGAAAATGTATGTGGAAACAAAAAAAAAACATCGAAGAACTATGATCCATTTACTGAAATTGTAATTACAAATTGTATGTAGTGTTTGCAGCGTGATTTATTAAGTATTTATTTTGTTAGTTTATTTATTTTATTTTTCTATTGATCAGTAAATAAAATATTCTATAGACTACTTCATATCGAGCGACTTATCAATAAACTAGATGGTAAATTAGTCTATATACTAGTTCATATAATATTTATGTTTATTAACATTCGGTTTCGAAAATTTTTCATTTTACAAAAGTATTACTTTTTTTTGAATTATTTGAATTGTTGGCCGAGCTCATAAGCAAAATACCAGGGTGTCCCACGTTGGTTTAAAGGAAATCCTCCAAGTCGATTTATATCTTCATATAGGAAGCTGGAAACCATTAAACACTTAAGTTAAATTTGAGTTTTGAATGGTACTCCACCAGTAATTTTTAAGAGTTTCAATGGTCTCTATTAGGGTATAAACAGTTGAGGTTTAATGGTCTCCACCAGGGTATACACGTTTGAGTATTCTTTGGTCTCCACCAATAAAACATAACCTCACTTGAGGTGATACGAAAGCACGAGGTTAATGTAGACAACATATAACTTTGAACAGTTATATGAAGTAATACACTACACCAGTGCGAGCGAGACGCAAAACTGTCGAAAGCCAGGCAACAAACACAAGCCTGAATGCGTTTAAGAAATAATCGCGAAGACGCGAGAGTTGTTCCCCAACTCAGACCTGAATTACGACTGACAAAAGTATTATTTGCAAAAGACAGCTGTTCAAAGTTAACCGATCCTTAATCCATAACTGAAAAACACAATCATCGGTTAAAGTCCGCATAAATTTGTTCCGAGTTTAATTTAACAGCAAGTTAAGCATAGTTTAAATGAGTAGTAAGAAACCCGCCCTTAGTCATTATTGACCAGTATATGCACTAGTTTAATGCCTAGTCCATAGATAAGTAAATCAGTATATACACTAGGACTAATCGATAAACTACTCCATAGACGAGTTCACTTACTGATCAATGGTGAAAGATATACTAATGAATGTCTAGTCTTTGAACTAGTCACTATGCTGAACATTAAAATAGTCTTTAATATAGACTAGGCCAATTCAATAAACTACTCCATAGGCTAGTTCACATACTGATCAATAGTGAAAGGTAACTAATGACTGTCTAGTCTTTGAACTAGTCCATATGCTAGTCATTAAAATAGTCTTTAATATAGTATATTAAATTACTTGTTATAGAATCGCTCATTGACAACGCAATAAAAGAGTTCGTATAATATTTAATAGACTAGTTTGTAGGTTACTTCATAGACTAATCAATATACTAGTTCATCATCTAATTCATTAACTTGTCAATAGAGTAATAAATAAACTAATCCATACACTCGTTCTTGCACAAGTCACTATGGACCAGTATATGAACTAGTCTATGGACTAGTTTATGGATATGTCTACTGATTAGTGTACGAACTACTCTATAGACTAGTCTGTAAATTAATCTATAAACTTTTTCAGTCAAAGACGAGTTCATATTCTAGTTCATAGATTAAACTACAAGCAAGTTCATATACAAGTCAATAAATGAGACCATTGATTAGTCAATATACTTAATCTTAAACTATATTAAACAATAGACTTTCTGTACTGTAGTATTCAGAATTCTAGATTTGATTTCAAAAAGATAAGAAACGCTTTTGTAATTACTTAGCTTTATAATATAAAGCAAATAAATTTAAAAAAAAATATGTCAAAATTTGTTCTTAAATTGAAAAAAATCAATTATTTTGAATAAAAAATTAATCACAAATACAATCCAAACCGTTTTGCAAACATTTACATACATACAATGAAAATAATTAAAAAAAAAAATCATAACAAAACGAAACACATGAGTATGCGAAATTCAATGTAAATGGTTAAAGAAATTCATATGATTGCATTACATAGTATTTGAAATGTTGTGTAACAAAAGAAATTTAAAAAAAATGTATGGGGTACCAACCACGGATAATATTCTTCACGCTCGTTTGATTTTTCCATAAATCTAATGAATGCAGTTTAAAAAAATACATAATTAATAAACAAATTTATATACATATAAAAAATTTAAAAGCCCTTTTTCTTTTTTTTCTTACTAGAAACCTAAAACAATATTACTTTTTCTTGGTTAGTTTGTACAATTTGTTGTTTTTTTTTAAGTTTCTTAACTAAGACATTACAGAATACATACCCTAATTGTACAGGACCCATTGAATGGCCTGTACGTACTTCATCGGTAATTAAGGCACGTGTCATCGATTCAGTAGTATTATTAAGACCACCGTCTTGCTATAAAGTTTTAGTTTTTTTTTTTTAATTAAGAAAAAAAATGTCTTAGTTTTAAAATGTTTTTAACAAACTATTTAATATAGTTTTTTTTCAACATATAGATTTCATTTTGGGTTTTCTGGTTAATAACAAATTAGTAAAACTAATGGTGTTTTTCAGATTTTTTTTTTAAGAAACACAAACATTTAAAGGCAAGGCTTATATATATATGTATACCATAACCAAAATATTTAAAAAAGGACATAACAAATTTAATACCAAAATACAAGTAGCTTATTAAAAAAAAGGAAAAGCAACCCACCACCAGTTTAGTTGTTTTCTTATTAAAATTTTTTTATAGAAAATAAAGTTTATAAAATAATATATATTTTTTATATAAATTACAATTTATTACTAAATAAATTCTGTTTAAGATCAATTGTTATAAACACACAATTAATTTTAGAAAAGTTAATATAAATTTGCATAAAAAAACAGCAGTCCCAGTTAAGATTTAAAAAAATAGAATACAATTATTTGAATGTAATAATTTAGTGTTTGCACTTCAATTTTTTGATAAAGATCATTTTCATTCTTTGGCTAAACCTGGTTTAATATATGTTTTGTGTTCTCAGTAATCAGTAGAGTTACTTAGGGCGGGTTTATTACTCCTCAGTTAAACTAGGCTTAACTTGCTGTTAGATTAAACTCGGAACAAATTTAGGCGGACTTTAACCGATGATTGTGTTTTTCAGTTTTAGATTTAATCTCAGTTAATTTTGTTAGAATTGCCAACTTTTCAATCAAAAACATAAACAATGAACAGCTGTTTTTTGCAAACAATACTTTTGTAAAATGGAAAATTTTGGAAAAATGTTAAATAAACATTTAAAAAAATAATAAATAAAACAAAAACAAATCAAAAAACTGCAATTTACTTAAAATATTAAGTTTTTCTTCTTCCGAAATCATTGTTTTATTATTTTTGTTAATTGTGTGTTCTCACTTATAACTGAAGTTTAATTTGCCAATAGCACTCAGTTAAACTAAGATAATACGTAACGTTACAATACTAACAAAGTTAACTAAACTTAAATCCAAAACTGAAAAACACAATCATCAATCTTTAAAGTCCGTCTAAATTTGTTCCGAGTTTAATCTAACAGCAAGTTAAGCCTAGTTTAACACCCGCCCTAACTAAGTTAAGTAATTCTTGGCAATATTAACAATGTTAACTAAACTTAAATCTAGAACTGAACAAGTAGGAAAGTATAGTCGGGCATGGCCGAACATAGGCTTTATATAGGTCAAAAATGGGCCGATTCTCGGTAAATTTGGGAAAAGGGTATAATTTTAAATAACAGTTAGTTTTGTTGAGTTTCATTGCGATACAAATGGTTACAAGTCAATTTTAGACGTTTAAGACATTTTTTGATGGGGGGTTTGTATGGGGGCTAGTTCAAATAAGGGCCGATCCTTACGAAAATCTGCAGTGTCTTTTATACTTATACAAAACTTATGTGTGCCAATTTTTAGAGAGATAGTAGAATATTTGACGTAATTATGGCATAAAAAGTTCAAATCGGGAGGTACGGTTGTATGGGTGCTAGGTGAAATAATGGACCGATTTCAACCATTTTCAATAGGCTTCGTCACTGTGCCAAAAAACATGCTTGGTCCAAATTTCATCAAATTATCTTGAAAATTGCGGCCTGTACCTTGCGCACAAGATTTACATGGACAGCCAGCCGGACAGACGGACGGACGGACATGTCTTAATCGACTCAAAAAATGATTCTGAATCGATCGGTATACTTTAAGGTGGGTATTGGAACAATATTTTTGTATGTTACAAACATCAGCACAAACGTATAATACCCTCCCCACTATAGTGGTGTAGGGTATAAAAACACAATCATCGGTTAAAGCCCGCTTAAATTTATTCCGAGTCTAATCGCACAGAAAGTTGAGCCTAGTTTAACACCCGCCCTAACTAATTCTACATCCATAACTGAAAAACACAATCATCGGTTAAAGTCCACCTAAATTTGTTCTGAGTTTAGTCTAATAGCAAGTTAAACCTAGTTTAACTGAATAGTAAGAAACCCGCTTAAAATTGTACAATAAATAATATTTTAATTTCTATACATTTACAATTCTTTATGTAGTTTATATGTTATTTTTGATCTTAAACAGAATAGTTTTTAAAATTCTTTGATAGATTTTGTAAAATTTTGTTTTTTTTTAATAAAGATATATTGGTCCTTTCCTTATATAGTTTATATGAGTTAAAACATACAAATTCTTTTAAAATATGTGCATTTTTTTGGTTTGTTTTCAAGGACAATCAAACTGAGCGTTTAGAATAAATTCATGATAGTTTTTTAATGACAATGATTAAAAAAATGAATGATGATAATTTCCGTTTTTTGTTTGCGTTTCACTTTTTCTTTTTTTGGTTTATATGAGTCATGTTTTCCTAGCGACGTTTTCTTTTATTGATAGGTTTTTTTTGCATATTTACCCCAATTTTAAATTTTGTCCTGGTTGACTAGCGCGTACAGCTTCTTCGCCCAACAGTTGGGCTTGTTCATCTTCATTTTGATTATCGGCCATCTGTCGATAACGTCGGGATTTATAGGATGTTGTATTATATGTTATCGATGGTACCGCCTGGCAACACAACCGTTTTTTTGGTTTGGTTGGATTAGGATAGGGTGGGTGGAAGGTGGGATAGCAAAACAATATATATAGTTTTGCCATTAGGAGTTAGGATAGGTCGTGCAGGATTTTGGTTTTATAGGAATTTTGCAACGTTTTGGCAACGTGTGTTTTTTTGTATGTATTTTTTTTTTCAAACGTAAACAATTAACGAAAATTTTTTTGTTTTGTTAAAAAAAACCGAAAATGATAAAAAGAAAATAATAATATAACCAAAGGGAAATAAAAAAATAAGATAATTGAAATAATGAGAAAAATAAAGAAAATTTTGTATTAAATTAAAGTAATATAATTGTGATAAATTATAGCATGATTATACAGCTGTATATTGAATATTTGTTATGAGATTTTTGAAGTTATTTATTAAAAAAGAAATTATTTTGAAAAGTTAAAGAAATCATAAGAAAACATCTAATACTAAAGTATACACTTTTCAGAAGTGTAAATAATTAATAGTTTTATATCTGTTATCATATTCTTAGCGAACTTATACAAATTGGCAAAAACTGAAATGGGTTACAATTGGTCTATTAAAACTTTTGAAATTGCTAAAAATCTGTTGTTCCTTTTTAAGATTTAGTCCGTTAAACGTATAGTTGTTTTCATTTTAAATTTTAGATTTAAATATCTTAAAGGAGAGAAAAATTTATAAGAGGTTTAAGCTTTTTTTAAAAAAGTCCACAACTCACAATTGGGACGAACGCGAATTTTTAATTGCGTATGACGAAATTCGCCCCACGTAACGAACTATGCGATAGTTATATTTTTATTTCTAACGTAGACGAACAACGAATTATTTGGAGAAAATTGTTTTAATGAGTGCAGCTAATGCAAATACAATATTATGTTCGAATTTTCGAAATTATATTAAAAATTCTAAGTTATGTTCGAAAAATTTTTGTATGCTCTTAAAACAATCTTTGGGTCATAAAAACTAAAAACAAAATTTTCGAAAATTCGAACTTAAGTTCGAAAAACTTTTAAAGCCATTAACACCAGTTCTGGTGGCCCAAATTATCTGAAATTTGGCAGGCTGGAGTTAGGGTTCTATAGTTGAAACGAAAAGTCGACTTTTGCATTTAGGTAAAAGTCGACTTTTCGACTTTTTGCATTTTATGCAAAGTAGATTTTTCGACATTTTTCAGTTAGTTAAAAGTCGACTTTTCGACTTTTTGCATTTTATGCAAAGTAGATTTTTCGACATTTTTCAGTTAGTTAAAAGTCGACTTTAAGACCTTTTCGACTTTTAGTATTTTGTAAATAGTCGACTTTTTGACTTTTTTCGACTATTTTCGACTTTCCGCATTTTCCGACTTTTTTCGACAATAACAGATTTTTTGACTATTTTTGACTTTTTTCCGTCTTTTTCCGATTTTTCGACCATTTCAGACTTGTCGACAATTTTCGACTTTTTCCGACTTTTTGTCGATTTTCAATAATTTTCAACTGTTCGACTATTTTTGACTTTTTTTACCTTTTCCGACTATTTTTGACTTTTTCCGACTTTATTGACTTTTTCCGACTTTTTTGACTTTTTTCGACTTTTTTTGACTTTTCGACTTTTTTTAACTGTTCGATTTTTTGACTTTTTTCGAATTTTATTTCCAAAGTCGACTTTTTTCACAGACGATAGTCGAGTGTTCGACTTTTTTGGAACAAAATAGTCGACTTCGACAAAATGTCGATTGTTCAATTATTCGAAAGTCGTTTTATAGAACCCTAGCTGGAGTACACTTGATGACACACAATGCTATGTTGGAATTTTTAAAATTAAGTTCGAAAATTCGAAGTAATATTCGAAAAAATTGTGAAGCTTTTAAAATAATCTCAAAATTGGGGATATTCACAAAAATATAATTTTAGTTCTTTTCGGGGCCATTTTCTTAAATTTTCTAATTTCGAAATTATGTTCGAATAAATTTTAAAGCTGTTAAAATTATCTCAAAATCGTGGAGATTCACAAAAATATAATTTTTGCTCCTTTTTCTTAGTTTTTCAAATTTCGAACAAACAAATTTTGAAACGAATTCGCAGTACGTAAAATTTGATTGTGTTCCATTCGACAAACTAACGCAACGAATTGTTGTCGTGCTATACGAAATTCGTCGTTCGTCAGTGGACCCAATAAGACTAATGACTACTGACATATCGATAATTTTGTGAAATTATTATTGTTAATTAAAACAAAACAAAAGTAACTAAGTTTAATTAGCCAAATAGTTAAGAGAAAATTAGCCATACCTTCTAAAATAACACTATTTCTGTAATCAATTGATAACTAATTATTTGTTTACCTATTTTTATACAAAACAGTACAAATAAAGAAGACAGAAACCTATATATACAAAACTATTCAAGAGGATAGTAAAGTATAAAAAAAGTAATAAGGAATAGAAGAAGAAAATAAATATGTATATAAAGAGAAATAGTAGCCATTATTAGCTTATTTACAGTGAAAGTGATTATGTGATGATAAAGGAGTTGTTTTAAAATTTGAATTAATTTTTTTCGTCTTATAGATAGAAGAAAAAATGCACATATTAATTTTAGGTGGTAAAAATGTTATTGTTTTAAAATGTTGTTTTTTTTTAAATTCACATTTTTTGTTGGTTGTAATTTCTGTGGTAGGTGGGTAATAAACAGAATAATTGTATAATTGAAAATAATAAAATTAAAAAAATATATATAGTAAAAGTAGTAAAAGCAACTATTCCAGAACTTGTTTGTGTTTTAAAAGCAAAATAATTAAAACTAATGGAAATTTTCTTTTTTGTTTTTATATCATTTAAATCTCATTACATGCTGTACTTTAAAGAAAAAAAAGTAAATGAAATTCCGCAACCCTTGTTCATTAATATCAAAATAAATATGTAAAACTTCAAATTCAAACTAAAAAAAAAATTAACAATAATAAAAATGAACTAAAACTAAAAGAAATAATTTATATTATCAAACTAATAAAAGTAATTAATTAAATACATAAAAAATTACAAAGTGCACCTCTCAGTTGTGTTGTCAAAAGGTTAATTACATTTTTAAAAAGATACAGAATTTAAATATTTTCTTTTTTTTCGATTTTTGTTTATATACAAAAGCATTTTAAAGAAATTATTAGTCTTTCATTAAACATTTAAATAAGATTTTAGTTTGTATATTATTTACACGAATAATCATAAAACAACACTTACCTCATCGAAAAACACTTGAGTTTTACGCAAAATATGTTTCAATTCGGTCAACTCCAAAAAGTTACGCTTTAAAGCTTCGGCATTTTGATTAACTTCACGTAATTCATTTTCAAGTTTTTCAAAAGTAGCCTAAACATTAGTAGATCATTAAAATTAAAAAGATAAATAAATAAATATTTTTTTTATTGTCTTACCTCCAAATCAATCATTTCTCTTGGTTGAGGAGCTTCAGGACTTTCACCAGTATCTAACATGGGTATGCCATCCTTTTTAATCTCCTTTTCCAAATAACGCAATTTACGCTCCATTTCATCGCAACGTCTAACTTCATTGACGAATTTTCGTTGAAATGCATTAACATCAGGATTTAGCTAAAGTAAATTATATTGAAATTAATATTTTAACAATTGATCGTTTAATTATTACTTACATCTCTGAATTGTACTAATCCCAATTCTCCTAATTCCGATACACAGGCATAGGCTGCCTCACTTTGAAGAAATAACTGACATAATGTCATTTCCTCACTACGAAATAGTGAACCCATTTTGAATGGCTTTTAAAGTTTCGGTAGCTCTGTATTGAAATTTATGTTTAACTGACACTCTGCTATGTAGATTTCAGTTAATTTGGATCTGAAAAATAATAATAAAGAGAGAAATGTTATGATTTCTATAAGTGTTTAAGATCTATCAAAAGCCATGAATGCTTAATTCCAAAAAGGAAGTCGTATTACAAATATAATACAATAAATAATAAATCCGTTTTTGTTAACTAATGTTTGATTCAAGTTTTAGATTAATTGGATATATTGAGGAAGAAATAATGTCGGGAGATTATACTTTCAGATGACACAAAAGAATTTATAAATAAATGTAACTTCGCGCTATTGTAACGTCGTAAATGTTATGAAGAACATTCTTATCTTTCACGCCTATGTTTTTGCCAATAGCATTGTCCGCACGGAAGCCCAGTTACCCGCCTACGTTTAAATTTAAGTTCAAGCCAATAAATTTGGCAGGATTCATTCATAAATCCATTGGGTTAAGTAAAGTAGGGTGGGTGAATATGTGGTAGGTATCATGGGGACCCTGTCCACATTCTTGGCATTTATTGGCGATGGCGTTGAGCCTATTGTTCCATCCTAATCTCAGTTGTGTCTTTTGCTTACGATTGTAAGATGATGACGATACAAAACTCGCAAGCAGAATAAAACTTGCCGTCGGGTTATAAGGTTATTTAGGCCCTGCACCGTAACTATTATATTAGTATTTTTATTTACATATTTGTCTTTTTCCAGTATTTTTGTCCAAGGAGAATACAGAACTCCCAGGTAATGCACAGTCTGTCCTCACTTAGCCTAAGCCATGAGAAGACACTTGTTTCTATTTAGTAAAAATATCGATTATTTCCGGCAACCATGCTTTTTCCGTTTAAAATTTAACTATCATAAAATGTCATTAGGGTGTTAAATTTATATTTATAGCAGACAATTAGATGATAAAGTGCAGCATAGAATCTGACAATGACAATTTAAATGTTTCCATTTATAAAGATAATACGCATTTCTTTCATATCAGCAGCAGCCAACTAACAATACAATAAATTAGTCTAAAGATAACAAACAAAAACTATTCTTAAATTAACAGCACCAACAACAAATATAATTTATTATTATTCATCATTTGTTTGGAAAAACAAAAACAAAGTGTCATAACAAAGGGAGTTTTTTTTCAACTCTTATCAGTCAACATGATACTCGACCCTGATTCCTAGTGTGCACTACTAAATGATGTGGTACATTTTAAGTTTCAACTTGCACATTAAATTCTACATATTTATCTCGTTAGGCATTATAAAATTTAAAAAAATTAATGTTCCATATTATATTCTTTATTACTTTTTCATAAATTTTTTATTTCACTTATTTCTTTTATACATTTGCAATTTTTTTCATGATTCATTCTAGAGTCCATAATCTATTGCAAATTTTATTTGTTTGTATCTTGTGTGTACGGTGGTATACACAAACAAACGACAGCTACAAAAACTTACAACGTATACAAGAAAAATCAATAGTTTTTTTCCTGAAAATGCAATATTGGTGTCTATCAATGGCATCACTTTTAGATTAATTGAATGTTTGCAATTTTTTTTGTCGTTTTTAAGCACTTTTGATAAATTTCTTTTGTTTTATTTTTAAATTTATAGTAGTTTTTCATCCACTTTTTTGTTTAATAAATTCAATTTAATTTTAATTAATCATTTTAAATAAGGAAAAAATCAGACTCACCTCTTTTGCAAATGAAAAAAATCTACCGAATGAAAAATTTTATCGACGTTTATTGACAGTATATTTTTGCTGCTACTATTTTAATACAACCAAGGCGAATGTTTTAGAATGGCAACAATGGTTAGTTAATTCATTAGTGTTTTTATATGAAATTTAAAATGTCAGCGCTTGTGGGAATATTTTTTTATGCATTAGTTTTGACATTTTACTGTTCGAATTAAATAGACAACTGTGCTGCGAATGACATCTTATATGTTTTTGTTCTTACAGCAACCCTGTTAACAGCTGCTAAAATGATTGCATCGTATTTACAATTAGAGCGGCAAGATACTGGCGTCAAAAAATGTTTGTTTAATTTCAGTTTTTTTTTACAAATTTTAAAATTTTGAATTAAATACTTAATTGGAGGTGCAATTAATGACGAAGTGGTTCTATTTAGGTGAAACATGAATGATTTTAAGTACATATGTACATAAATATATCCATTGTTATTATTTTCTGTTAAAGGAACATAAACTCTCCAAAGGAATTTCTTCAGGTTTTAAATCGTTCAATATACCGAAATCCGAGTTCATTTTAAGAGAAATTTGTAAAACAGGCGGGTGAAATCTTTGTAGATTAGAAAAAACTAGTAATATTTCTATATTCGGCTGTGCCGAATCTTATATACCCTTCACCAAGTATGTTTTTATTTATTTTGTATACCTGCACACATGTCACACATAACATACACACAAACAAATATAAACTGTAGCAGAAAGAAATATTAACTGTTGTACTGTAATACCAACGTCAAACTGCATTACCACCCTCAAACAAATATCAGCTATATTACAAACATGCTTTATCTCCTTGTTCTTGTTATACCCACTTACTTACCTTCGTGAGAACAGAACAGCATGCAAACACACAAAAAATACACAGCTGAATAAAACTAAATCTCCACACATGTACATCTTTATCCAATTCACACTGTTGTTGTTGCTTTTTTAACAAAGCATGAAAAAAATGTGGCTTTTTTGATGAAATTTTCAGAGGTTGTTTCGGATTTTTGCTTATATCTCCCTTATTTACCGACCGATTTTGCTAATTTTAAATAGCGATCTTCTCGAAAGCATGTCTAATAGAATTATTGAAGATTCGGATCTCGCTGATATCTGGGGTCCTCTAAAAACTGATTTCAACAGACAGACGGACATGGCTTAATCGACTCCGCTATCTATAAGGATCCAGAATATATATACTTTATAGGGTCGGAAAATTATATTATAGAAATTACAAACGGAATGGCAAACTTATATATACCCTTCTCACGAAGGTGAAGGGTATAATAATAGTTTTTGCATATGGCCCTTAAAACCTAATTGAAAATGTTATTAAATGCTTTAATTACTTTATAAAGGGGTTAATTGCTCTTTTACAAAAAATAAGAAATGTATGATTTACTAATCATACATAAAAAATAAACTATTTCAATACGAAACTAATAAAAATTTTAAGTGAATATTAAAAAAACGAGATATAAAAATAAAGAAAACAAAAAAACTATCTTAAATTCTCAGTTTATGGAAAGGTCATCTTATTTAAATATACATTTGCAACGTTTAAAATATTACGACAGTTTCTGTAATAAGTGTAAAAGATTTATTCCTAAAAATCTCAAAAATAAGCAACGTTTAATACCCTTAACAAGAGAAATCGAAAAAGCAATGATGGATTTTAATGGCTCACAATCGAACACTAGCATTTCTGAAAAGCCTATCTGCAATACACTTTCTATAACGGGCCTAGTTAGGGATGAAGTTCAGAATATTCTTCAAGAATTGTCCATATCTGATCAGTTTATACGTAAAGAAGAAATTGATGATTTAATAGAGAAACGTTTAAAGGAAAAGGTCACAATTATACAAGACTCTGATGCTAAAACAAACCATTTGATTCTCAGAGATTTCGATATAAATCAAGAATTCGAAATGACAGTAGAGGAAATGTCTGAGGATAAGGATAAAAGTATGTTGATTGTAGAGAACATACAAATCTTGGAACAACGCATAACAACATTAGAAGAAAGATTAAGTTCTATGCTGCAAAATATTCCAAAATTAAGACATATACAGGCTAGACGTTTTAAAATCAATACAAGTGCCATTAAAGAAGAACTACGTAATATGATACAAAAAATGGAAAAACTGCAAGAGGAACAGATTGTTGCTAGTGCATCGTTGCAAGATGTAAACGATAAGGAGAAATCTTCTACATTATACGATGATATTTATTATGCCAATCGTGAATATACTATTAATTTATTGAATTATAAGAAATCTTTAGAAACCATGGAATTAAACCGAAAGCCCAAATTCAATCCGTATGTAAAACCTGTTAATATTGTTTTGCCAGCAGCGCGTGGAAAAATCAAGCAACGTCCCGTATTCTTAACATCAAGTGATATCTGTTTAGGATAAATATTGAAAAATTAAACTTTATTAATCCATAGCAAAGTGTTGATATAAATAAAACGAAATTATAATGTAACATCTTTTAAAATGCTATCGCTTATATTAAAAAGAGCTTCTTCGTCTGGCTCAGGCTTTTTATTTTCCGATTCATTGAAATTTTGTATGTTGTTTGTGTTCGGATTGTTTTCATCATTAATTGTTGTATTGGCGATTGGAGAGTTTACCAAGACTTTTGGTTTCTCGAAAAACATTGAATTCTGTAAATAGACAATTGTATTTTAAATTATAAGCTTGTTTAAACATTTTCTTAAGAAAACTACTTTGACAAGCTACTTTTGCCTTCTAAAGAAAATTATCTAAACAAGATAATCATCTAAAGAAAACTACATACATATATGGGAACAACACTTTGTATATAAGATTGGAAAACCTGCATTTCTAAAGAAATAATTCTTTTGGGCAGCTATTTTGTTTTCACGCAGACATTTCAAATACGGAAATAAATAATTGAATCTCTGGAAAACCGTTAATACTTCATTTATAATACTTACATTCAAACTCAAATTGTGTTCAATTAATGATATATCATTTAGTTTCAGCTTGGGTATATTCATATCTTCAGCTGTGACTAACGGTTCTAAACGGCCAGAAGGACTAGTGCTTAAATTGGCAAAATTCAATGAGGCGTCCTGCACCTTTTTAACAGCTGCCAATTTCTTAACATAAGTAGAGCCAGTGCTATTTCCACTAGTACCAAAACCACTAGTATCTAACTGATATTGAGATCGAGCAATGCGTGTACGATCATTTGAATTGAATGGAGTGAATGGTGATTGGTGTAAGATTGTAGGTGAACCTGTTTTAGTCAACGATAACGGGGAGGTTTTACTTATATTCATGGGTTTAAAATGTGTTTTAGGTGTGTTGGCCACATTTGCCATATGGGCTGACTCAGAAGGTGCCTCCACGTCATTGAAAAGCGATTGTCGCTGCGTAGTGGTTTCTTGTTTAGGAGAATCATTCATACTTGCTAAACGTAACAATTCCATGGGATCAATAATTTTCGATCGATTGACGGTTGTATTCAAATTGGATTGATCTTCCAAACTACGATGGTCTGACACAGAGGGTGTCTCTTCATCATTGAAAAGACACTGTCGCTGCTTCCACTTTGTGCCCAAGTTTGAAAGGTTTAGTTGTGGTGTTGTTGTTTTATATTTGGATGGATCCTTCTTACTTGTCAAACGTAACAATTCCATGGGATCAATAATTTTCGATCGATTTACGGTGGTATTCAAATTTGATTGATTAACCAAACTATGATGACGATTTGTTCGACTTGTGGAGCATGATGGAGCTAAAATAATTGTTATGTTTAAGAAATTGATAATTTTCATTATTCCTACTTACCCAAGAAGTTATTAGATGTAGTATCATTTGTGTTTCCTGTTTTAGAATCCACCAGGGCCAATCTTGGTATTCCCCCACCCTCAGGTGCTACAAGTTTAATGGATGGCGTAGAAACCAATTTCATTAGCAAATTACTTTCCAAAGTTCGTTTGATGGTATCATGTATATTATTGGGATGCTCAGGTGTGTGAGGACGTTTGGATTTATATTTTTTTATAGAAGTAGTTAGCATTTTTTGAAAATCATCCAATCGTGCTTCCTTAGCTTGAAGATCTTTTTTCAAGTTTAATAGACCCGAATAAACAACTTCACCAACACTGGGCCTTTGATCATCAATTTTTAAAGCATTTTTCATTGTTGCATTAATAGCATTGAATGTACAAATAAGTGTATTAATATTAACACCCTCATCCGTAATTTTAGTGCCAAACGATTCTGTAAATTTAATTAAAATAATGTTTGTATTAAAAATACAAATTTCCACCTGTCCCTACTAATATTATAGGAAACGATTTTAACAATCTTTACTATCCATTACGTGGAAAACTTTAAGAAATGTTAATATATCAAAAAATTACCTTCTTCTAACTGTTCAATTGGAAAATGATCACGTATGCGTCTCAATTGCTCACAGATTCGTTGTTTGTCATATTTATAGCCAGTTTCTTTGCTATAAAATTTATCCATTGCCTCCTTCAGATCGGCAATCAAGCCATCCATCTCTATTACCTTTTTTGTCCTCTCAATGTAGTGTTGTTCGAATAACTGATGATTGCTATTATCAAAATCTTCGAGGAATTTGTCATCGGTTAACATTTCCACACTCAAACCTGTTTCTTGCGAAAGTACTTCTAATTGTTTCATTAGTTTATGACTATTGTCATCGAATTTTTTATTAATATTCTCAACAGTGTCTACAAATTCGGATGCCATGTCTTTAAAAACCTCATTTTTGGCACACATTTTCCATAAATTTGCTTCTGAAACTTGAGGGCGGTAACTATTTGCATCCAAATTTAATTGTTTCTCCTTTTGTTTTATCAACTCTTGTACAATAAAATTTATAAAATCTAAGAGAAAGCTAATAAACTTCATACCTCCTGGCATGACCACCAAATATGATTTTATGTTGGTCCAGTTTAGTTGATATTTTTCATTTATATACTTGAGGTATTCCACGGTGCTAGTACGAAAATTTGATTCCGAGCGTTTGTCCGTAATGGGCCAGAAAAAACGTTTCTTAAATTCCTGCGCATCAAGAATACGAAATAAATAGTGCATAATATGAAAGAAAGCCTGTTGGTTTGGTTTTATGAACATTTCCTCGGACACACATTTTCGCAAATCCTCCGTGGGTGGATGCAAGAGAAATAAACCTTGAATAGCGTTGTATAAAGTGTGGGATAATTCCTTTTCTTCGGCACGATACGGTACTATAATTGTACGATCCATATTGATATTATTGCAAATAGTAGATACTAATATTATTTGCAATATACAAAGCGGATAATTTGAAAAGATTTTGCTGCTTTCTTGCTTTGAATTCTCTTTAGATTGGTGCAACTCTAACCAGTGTTGTCAAATTTTCAAAAAAAAAAACATTAAAAAAAATTTAAATGGAGACTTTTAAGATCAAAGTAATTTACTTTGCTTAAGATCCCTACAAGAAATGTATGACCGAAACTAACACATACAAAATGATTTTACTAACACACTTGCAACATTTTTCTTTAAAAATTGCAAAAAAAAATAGTTAATGGATAATGACGGTCAAATGACCGGTAAAATGACTGTTGATGTACTCAATGTGTGATAAAGGGTTTCATTTGCATATGAAAGAGTGAAACAACTACATTTGATTGTTACTGTGTTTTCCGTCGCATAAATTAATTATTTCAGTGAAAGCCAAAGATCAAGGAGCAAAAAATTAAAAAAATTGAGACTAACATTATTAAAAATAAAGAGATTTATTATAATTTAAAAACGGTGCAGGAAGTGGAGCTGAGAATATACACTTCGGAGTTTAATCTATTTGTGGTAATATGAATACATATTTACTTTTAATTTTTATATTTCAATATTCATATGCATTTCTTTACAGACAATTTATTCCCACAAATTAAAAGGAGCATAGGAGGATTTTACATTCTGTGAGGTATGTAAAATGGTGAAATGATAGTTAATTTATGTATATTAATAAAATTAAAAATATATGTCTTAAAATGTTAATAAATTGTGTTTTATTATAAATTGGCATAGCCGTCAGATTTGACGGATAAATTCATCAAGTGTGATCGGTCAACTGTGATGGATATATCCATAAAGAATGATTAGTCAATCGTGACTAACATTTCCATCATCCTTGATTGGTAAAAAGCAAAAGAGTGAGCAGCTCAAATATATGTTTTAAAGTCGATAGAATTCATAAGTGCGAGGGTGATGCAAAATCACATGTACACAAAAGTTTCCATCACTTTTTACATATTGCCCTTAAGAAACAGATAGAAACTTTTGATGGAAACTTTGATCGATTTGCCAGTCAAATGACCGGTTAAATGACTGTCACTGTTCTTGTAGGGATGTTATATCTTATATTTATAATTATTATACTCAGGATCTTTATATTTACCATGCTCAGGATTGTATTGCAATTTTTTTGTCCTGGATGGCTTTGTATTACAATATGGATTAATAAATAAAGAAATTCCCTTTGTGAATATTCTAAAACTGTATTATCACACTCAAACAAATATAAGCCGTTTTACCCAAATATAACTGTTTTATCTCCTTGTTAATTATGTTTTTATTTTTTATATGTAGTCTCAAATTTTTGTTCTTATCTCAGTTATTTATTAACATACATATCTATAATATATATACAGTGAATCAATTAAGTAATTTGACTTTGTAAAATTTTATAAATTTTAAGAAAAAACTTTATCTGAACAATTATTTTTAGCAAAATAAAGCAATTTGTTTGTTATATTTTTTAAAGAATATCTTATATTTTAATTTTACCATAAAATAAAATAAATCTACCATAAAAAGTAAAATCCTTATATTAATTAACGAGATTTTTGATAAAATGTGAACGTATTGTTAATTTTTTTGGGTCAATAAAGTATTTTGCTTTTTTGTGTTTTTTGTTCATTTTTTTAATATTGCTGCATTATTTTATAAAATTTAATATTTTTATTACTTCTATATATTAGAATAACATTTTGTAGATATTTTAGTAGTGGAACGACTAAATTTGGACATTTCTTAACCGATTTATTATCCTATATACCTATCAGAATTTATCAATATTTGACTTAACATGAAATCTATCGCTTCTTTCATAAAATTTCGAAAATAATAAGTAATTTTGAATTAGATACATGATATATTAGATAATCAATGGATTTAGACCTAGAAAAAATGTTTTGTGAGGTATAAATCTATATATTATAACAAAAATAATCCGAGTTTTTGGTCATTTTGTATTGATAAACAAAAACTACATTACGGAAACTCCATCTATTTGGGGAGTACTATTGTGTAAATTTTATTTAGAATTGAATAATATTGATTCTTATTCAATAAATCTAACACTAAGTACCATCCTAGCCACTCTAAGTATGGGGACATCACCATATACCACTATAGAACTAATAAATGCTAAAATCTTGATTTTCAACCTCATATTTTAAATTCTTTATTTTATGAATAAGATACAGTAGGCGTATTTGGATCTGGATAGGTATTTTTGATTTGGGTTCTAAATATATATAAGTGTATGTATTAGGTGAAAAATATTGCTTTTGTTGACGTTACGGTATGATAACCACCTCTATTTTAAAATATCTAAATTAGGTATTTTTCCTGTACTACACGACAGTTCACTTTACATTGGTTCCAAGCAACCTAAGGTCTGTTTAGAGGTCTAAACTTAAACATAGTGTTCCTCGTAGTTTGTATATAATAATTCTTTGGATCATTTCATCTATTACTCTATTTTATATTTTTTTAATGTTGTTGATTAAACATTTCATAATTATATTTTATTGATTTTTTATATCGAAACTGCCTCGTTATTATCCTTTAAACATTTTAAGGCAAATAACATTACGTTTTCACCCAATGAGGATATGATATTTATTTTATTTTATTTAACAATATTCAATAACCTAGCCTATAGGCCATAAGCGGTTACAAATTTCTACTTCACAATAATTTCTCCAATACAAAATACAAATCGCAATTGAAAAATACTTAACACTCTTCCTTTTAACAATAAATTCCAAAAATAATTTGAAAAGCCCAATGAAATTAACCGAAAATTTCAATATGCAAAATACTTTATTGACATGCAAATTCTGATGAAAAATAATAAAATGCAACAACAAATGCACCAAAATTTGTATTTTAATATTTTTTGTAATTTTTCCCATTTTACACAATCTCTATTTTTAATTGGAAAACATATATTTACTTTTTACCTGTTTTTTCGAAATTTATTTATGAACAAAAGACAAAATTCTCTTAAAAAAGGTATGCAAAAAACTTAGTTGATTCACTGTAGCTATACTTTTTGGAGTCGGAAATTTAAATTTTGGAATTACACGAAGGTTAAGGGTATAAAAATACCATGAAACTAGTTCAGAGATCTGGGCTTTTTCCATTGAAGTATGTTCAAAATTTTGACTCATCTTTTAAGGGATGAACAAAAAAGAAATAAGTTACTAGGTAATGTTGACTACATCAAATTCGAAGAAATACACCTAGGCCTCTATCGCATTGTTGTGCGCTCCTTTTTATGATAAAAATGTGTTTACTTAACGAATTATTTTTTAGTGTTCAAAAACTCAGTTTCCTGGACTTAATTTCTAAGAATATATTCCAATCAGTGTTAGTCAGGGATGTTATTTCCGAAATAACATCACTTCCAAAATACATCTAAGATAATAAGTTACTAACATTGTAGGGTAAATGCTCCTAATGTCGGCATCACCCAGTAGTCGGCATCTTTTACATAAAAATGTAAATAAATAAGAAAAGCTGTACAAATTTATTAAGGTTTGATCTATATTTCATAGAAAATATGGTCTTTTTGCTTTATGAAATGAGTAAATTTAAGTAGGATTACTAATTTCCTCTATATTTGACGTTTTTTAGTGACAGCTTTGCAGCATTTGTAGTACTGTCAGTTTTCTTAAAAAAAATTTAGTTTTAGTGCCACCTTAAACAAGTGAATATTTGTATGAAATTAAATGATTTATTTGACAAAAATTGATTTAAATGAAAGAAAACAGTTGAAATATTCAATTTAAAGTGAAAAAGTTAGTTAAAAATATATTTTTTGTAATTTTAATCGCTGCCGCCATTAGGAACACAATTTTTTATGAATTCTTATTGTCGGCATAGGGGTGCCGACTACTGGGTATTAAGTTCGATCATACGTATTCTATAGTCGGCACTCTAAAATTTATTATTTCTCTATAGAAAATTGGGTATATTACTATGAAAAATTTCTATATAACAATTTTCTCTTCAAAAATTATATGTATAACAGTTATTTTTGTAAAAAATTTATGTATATTACAATTTCCTCTATAGAAAATTGATTGTACAACATTTGTTTCTATAGAGAATTATGTGTATACAATTTTTTTCTATAGAAAATTTTATGTATAACAATTTTTGATACAAAAAATTATGTGTATATCAGTTTTCTCTATGAAAAATTGTGTGTATACCCTTTTTTCTATAGAAAATTACTTCTATAATAGCTTTTTCTACAGAAGATTACAATTTTTTACTACAGAATATAATTTTCTATACAAAAAATATATGTATAACAGTTTTTTCTATTAAAAATTTTGCATATTGAAATTTTTTCTAACAAAATTGCTTCTTACTAAATTGCTTTTTACAAAAAAATTATGAGTATAACATTTTTTTCTATAGAAAGTTCCTAGTATGACATTTTTTCTATAGAAAAGTGTTCTTATTATAATATCCTCTATGAAACTTATGTTAAATTTTTTCCTATAGGAAATTGCATATTTTTATAAAAGATTTTCTTTAAAAAACAGTACATATAACACTTTTCCCTATAAAAAATTACTTTTTTCTCTAACAAAAAATATAATATTGTACAGAAAATTGCATGTATAACTCTTTTTCTATAGAAAAAAATGTTATTATGTACACTTATTACAATTATAATTATGTTCATAACATATTTTTCTACAGAAAAAAACGATATTATTACAGTTATTTCTATAGAAAAAATTTAATTAAATATTTTCTTTGGAAAATTGTGTATATATCACTTTTTTCTATAAATAAATATGCTTTTTTCAAACAAAAAATCTACTGCCGACTATAGGGACATTTTTTGTCGAAGTTAGGAACACTGGTGCCGACTATTGGAAAATGTGGAGTTTTTAACAAAATTTACAAATTACTAAAAACTAGTTATTTGTTTTTCAAAAAAGATAAATAGATCTAAAACTTAACTAAACACATAATTGAAATAACTAAAAATCATCGTAATAACATTTACCGACTCTTTAGGGGGATAGTTTGAAAAAGAGAAAAAAGTTAAACTGCCGACTATTGGTACATTTACCCTACTAATTAATAATTTATATTATTTTTCAATATTTATACAGTATACAATATTTCATTATATAAGTTTTTAAGATGGCATCGTCATTCTGTTTAGAAAAGTAATGCACGACCATCCATTAGGATGTGCACTTTTCTGTCCTTGTATATCGCATTTTGCTTTCGCTGAACGCCAATCAGCTTTACCGCATTATTGTATCTGCTCTACTAGAGGCTCCGGTTCCATGATGCTTACACATTTTCACTTGCAGACTAAAATATAAAAGAATAATTCTGTTAAAAATCTATTTACATACTTATTTATTTAAATCGTTTGTAAAATTACAATCAGTAGTGCATATTTCTAAAGCGTACATAACCAAAAAACAAAATCATGACCTCGAGTCAATTTGCTTTTTATTGTTACTACACTTCATGGCCACATTTTACCATGTTCTGTACCCCTGCACAGAATCATCATTTGAAGTATGTTTTTCTTACTTTTAATATTTAATAATTTATTTGTAGTACTAACCTTTCCAAGTCTTCAATTCTATTTCTCACATGTTAAAATTTTTTATTACCACTTTAAACAATGAATCTTTATATTAAAAAATGCAACCTCTTTCCACGCGGCATTGTAATTCTGTTTTGTTTATGTTGCCAAGAATTTTCAAGTAGTTTTATGGAAAACAGAAATTTAATAAATTTCCCTTGGAAAAAATGTCCCAAGTAAATTTAACTTCACGAAACAAATTTCTAGTGTTGCCAATTTAGCTCTAGATTTAGTGCTTTTTTTTTAAAAGGCGCTTCAGACAGTACACTGGCATAAAAATTTTATTGAATAAAGAAAATTTAACTTTCCATAAAGGTGTAAAAAATCCTCTAATGTGGAGGGTTAGTTTAAAACTTAAATGAGAAATATAATATATAGATTTGTATTCTCTTAAAATTTTGATTGGATTGGCTTTGATTGGTGGTATTTAGTAAAACGCCAGCTTTTTTCCCTAAAATATCGTTCAAGTTAGGGTTCTATAAATCGACTTTTGAATAATCGAACAATCGACTTTTTGTCGAAAAAAGTCGAAGTCGACTATTTTGTTCCAAAAAAGTCGATAACTCGACTATCGTCTATGACAAAAGTCGACTTTGTAAATAAAAGTTGAAAAAAGTCGAAAAGTCGACGATTTATAAAATATTAAAAGTCGAAAAGTCTAAAAATCGACTTTTAATTAAATGAAAAAAGTCGAAAAGTCGAAAAATCGACTTTTAATTAAATGCAAAAAGTCGAAAGTCGCAAAGTCGACTTTTCATAAAATGCAAAAAGTCGAAATGTCGACTTTTCATAAAATGCAAAAAGTCGAAAAGTCGACTTTTCATAAAATGCAAAAAGTCGAAAAGTCGACTTTTCGTTTCAACTATAGAACCCTAGCAACAATGAAAAGTTTAATCTTGCACTCAAAAACATCAAAGGGGATTAACATCAAAATCAATTTATTTTAGATTAACTAATTTGATTAGTAATTGAAATTTGATTGCCAACTCAAAACCCCGCTCTAAGGAGTCTAGAATATGATATTAAAAAAAATTGACTTTACAAAAGTTTAACGCTATTTTAAAACTGTCCGGAAATGGGTTAAAAATATTTGTAAACAATTAACGATAAATCATCAATAATTTAAAACTTTTTAATTAAATTATTAAAACTTTTATTTTTGAGCATTTAACATAATTCACTGTTTACAAATTAGATATTTTTATAACTCTTTATTATAAGTATAAATATTTTATAAAATAACATAAATATTATATTAAATACTATATATAATTATTGCAACATAATTTTACAATATAACTCGTATATATTTTTTAAAAAAATGATTTTACGTATTTTTGTTTTATATATAAATATTAATTAATTTCATATAATTAGTATGTGTAAAGAAAACGTAAATTTGGCATGCAATTCAATTTTAAATAAGTCGTTATATGTATTTCAAAATTTTTATATTACAACAAATTTATGTAACTTTTTTTTTTATAAAAATATACATATGTATTTTGAATTTTTTTTTTTTTTGATAATTTAAAACTTTTATTTAAAATTTAATATCGTTATATGAATTTCTTTGCATATATTTAATAATTTTCGTGTTGAACATTGTAATTTTTAAAATATTCTTATAAAGTCTTTCGTTATTCCTTTTCATTCTTTTATTTCATTTTTGAAACACAACCTTTTTTTGAAAAAAATATTGCAATCGTTTACTTAATAACTAAAATTGATAAATATTAAATAGTTTTAATTATTTTTCATAATTCAAAAGAACATCTGCAATTTTTTTTAATTGTCTTTTCTTTCTTAAGTGTATCCTTTACAGATTTTATATTATTTCTATTGGACTTTATTTGCAGGATATACGTACAATTGTTATCTTTTAAGGAAAATATTAAGTTTAAAGTGAAACCGAAAAAGAGATTCGTTATATAATTTTAAACTCATTTGTTATGTTTTGCCTTTATATGTTGTGGAGATATGTATAAAGAAAAGGACTTAATATCACTGAAAATATAATAGTTTAACTTCCATAATTGTTGCGATATATTTTAATAGTTTATGTAGAATCGCATCTAAACTTTAGATTTTGAATAATTTACTTAATTTAAAAACAACTTTAAAACGTATTATCTTTAAATGTACAGACTTTGTTTAGAAGGCAACGATAACAAACGATTTTCATTCCACTTAATATGGATAGGAATTGATAAATAATTTCACTTCTCCTTGTTATACCCTTCACCTTCTTGAGAAGGGAATATATAAGCTCCGTTTGTAATTTCTATAATATATTTTTCCGACCCTATAAAGTATATATATTCTGGATCCTTATAGATAGCGAAGTCGGATAAGCCATGTCCGTCTGTCTGTCTATCTGTCTGTTGAAATCAGTTTTTAGAGGTCCCCAGATATCGGCGAGATCCGAATCTTCAATAATTCAGTTAGACATGCTTTCGAGAAGATCGCTATTTAAAATCAGCAAAATCGGTCTATAAATAAGGGAGATATGAGCAAAAATCCGAGACAACCTCTGAAAATTTCATCAAAAAAGCCAAATTTTTTTCATGCTTTGTTAAAAAAGCAACAACAACACTGTCAGTTGGATAAAGATGTACATGTGCGTGTGGAGATATATTTGGTTTTATTCAGCTGTGTATTTTTTTGTATGTTTGCATGCTGTTCTCACGAAGGTAAGTGGGTATAACAAGAAGAAGGAGATAAAGCAGTAATATGCTGGTAATACATCTGATATTTGTTTGAGGGTGGTAATACAGTTTGACGATGGTATTACAGTACAACGGTTAATATTTCTTTCTGCTACAGTTTATATTTGTTTGTGTATATGTTATGTGTGACATGTGTGCAGAGATAAAAAATAAATAAAAACTGTTTTTTAAAACATACTTGGTGAAGGGTATATAAGTTTCGGCACAGCCGAATATAAAAATATTACTTGTTTTATAAATAAATTTTGTGACAGGTGAATAACTTATAAAAATTATGGGAAAATTTTAGATAAATTTACTTAAAGTAACTTAAAATCTTCTTTCAAATTTAAATAAGTGAATTCCCAAATCAAAAAAAGTTTTAAAATTAATATTTTCAGCTTAAGATAAACCATTTCGTATATCCCTCTTAAAAACAGCACCATGCATTCATTTACAGATCCATATGTTTGTAGGTATGTATATATTATTCATCAAATTATAACAAGTAGTCCGACTCTCATATACAGGAAATTACTCTCTCACATCTGTGTCGTGTGAATTCGACTCTCTTGTGAGCAATATAAACTTTTCAAAACACTCAAATGTTTAACCTACTTTTTGGGCACTTTTAAGGATTTTACTACTTGTTATACTTTGTTTTTCATTTTTAAAATCTACTTTGGTTTTTTTTGGGGTTTGTAACCCGTTTTATGGTGCTCTTTTTGGTAGTTTATTGCGTTTACCCAATATTTTCATAAGTTGTTTAGACATATAGTATGGTTTTTCTGGAGTACCATCGTTTCTTTCGATATCTTCAAGGAAGCACAAAAATAATGTATCCACAGCCATGGAATATACACTAAAGAATACACTCGTTATGAGAAAAGCACATATGGCTACAATGGCGGTGGGCACGGCTATATAATGTAGTTGTATAATGGACGGGTTATTTAGTAAAAAGAAATAAGTAGCAACGCCTGCTCCTCCCGTTATTAAGAGTTTCGACATAAAGAATAGAAAATCGGTCACCTTATCCAAAGTAACGACACGCAAAAAATTGCGCATGGTTAAATTGAAAGCGTCTTTGGCACTAGTGCAGAAATTTTTACCATGAATGGCGCACATGATATAGGCATTTTTGCTTAAGAAACGCAAAAATGATTCCAGTAACCAAAAGAAACAGCGCATACAACAGAGTATGGCTCGTGTAAGAGCATTATCATATTTTTTCATCTTCCGATCAATATACTCCAATATCAGACGTATCATGCGACATATAGCCAGTATAAGTGAACCAAAAGCCAAAGTGCCCAAATGATAGAAGGAAGTCTGGAAAATGGCTTTAGTTAGGGTAAAGAAGGGTACATCTTTTTTCTTAAACGTCCAATACCAGGTGGCAAATGTACAGGCTAAAACCATGTCACTAAAAGCACTGATAAAGAATGTCAACCATAAATAACCAAAGACATTGTAAACAATAAACCAAGTGACCAATGGTGTATGTTTAACTTCCACAAAACTACACATTGTTTTAGTGCAGGGAGATCTTTGGGATTGTTGAAAGAAGCCCACTAAAGAAATATCAGCATTGTAACAATGATCTTGAAATATTTGTGGTTCACAACTTGCTCCTATTGTGTAATTAACGGCGGGACCATCACATTTACAATTCTCTTGGGTGACACCCGTAACACTGTTAGGATCTAGCTGTCTAATCATTCTAAATGAATTATTACCAATTGAACCCAAATATAGACCAACACCCACCGCATACAGTATCGCTACAATGAACAGTATCCAGGTAAATATAGGAAAGAAAACAGTCGATTTGACACTTGATACAGCTTTACTGCCCTCTTTGATTAGAGCTACTGCAATGCTAATGCGATTGCGCAAAACGATTAACAACAGCAGCAAGATGACAAAGAATAAACATAAAAATATACTCAAATACAGCCACAAACGTTCGTCCTGTAATTAAAGAAAAAATTCTGGATAAATATTATTTCAATGTTTCGTTTTCTTTTTACCCACCTGTAAAATATTTTTCACCACTGCATTCAAATTCAGAGCATGTTGTGGCACAGTAGCTTCACGGTGATAAAATATATATTTATTAATGCTGAAATAAATGCCCACTACAAGACCAATTAGTACGCCAAATATGGAAGTCCACAAGAAGGGTGCTGCCAGCCAGCGCATAAGCGCAATGAATATTAACGAAGCTATCAAAGTGCATAACATCGCCGTTAATATCACAATATACGAATTTAGAATATCCTCTACAACATTTTCGCCTACACGTTGAGCCTCGTGGGTGCCATTAGTGAAATGAGCAACAATGTTGCCAATGAATTTCGCCAGTCTGGTATCGGTTTGTAACATTTTCTCTTTAATAACAGTCTCACCCAATTGCTGACGTCTGCGACATTGCACAACAGGCTCTTCGGCTGGGGCAAGTTTGGCATCTATAGCTGTGGCTGGTTTTATCGCCATAAGAGCCTGGGCTTCGGGAAACATGGTTAATGCTAATGCTTGTAATTGTTGTTCACTTTGTGTAGCAATTACGTTCGTCTGAAGACCCGTTAGATCTCTTTGGTTGCGTTGCAACAGGAAAGCCGGTATATACTCACAAACCTGTGGTGAAAATTCCCACATACAACGATTTAAGAAGGGTGCACTTTTTATATACCACCTGGCACAACGTTCCTCATTTATGGCCTTTTGAGCATCCTCCTTGCTGTTTATATTAAACTTGTCGTTATCGGTTAGGCAAATTAGTCTAGCTTTCAACTCCTCCAATGAAAGTTGATTTTTCATGGTATCCCAAATGAAAGTCTGCTGTGGACATTGTTCCACGCACACCTGTGGCGTAGGGCAACCCGTTATAGGTACTAGCGGATCTATGCATTTGTCGAGATTGAAGAAAAATAAATATTTTCTATTCAAAACTCCGGAATCTATGCCACATTTCTTATTAAACGAATCGGTGGGTACAACAAGTTTATTTAAATCACCATTGCGCCAAGCGTAGGTGGCAATGAAAACCCAAGCTCCCAGGAAGGCTAAAAATAATAATAAACAAGGTACATCTGTGCAGGAACGTTTACGCCATAAGGGTGCCTTAAAATTGCGTTCATATGCCAATTTTTTGCCATATTTTGCATCAACTTCTGTCATATCATTCTGTGCAACCGCTTCTCCTATTCTAGTCATATTGTCATTATTTTTGTTATACAATACAACAATAGGAATAAATAAATAAATCCAACGGAATGTACGACTTTACGTTACGTACGTAAAACAAAAATGAACTTCTACTTTTATTCTCCAAATTCTTTGTGTTGACTCTGGAAATGTAATTAAAAAATTAAAGAGAAATGATGACATTTTTTTTTTAATTCAATTATATAATTATTATAATATTTTTATACTTTTTTGTATTAATTTAAATTGCATTCAAGTACATTCCAACAGAAAAACCTAAAAGTGGGTGCGTAGACATCATGTTAATTAACAAAAGTAATTTTAAAAAGTTGTTATCTAGCTTTTGTTTTTAAGAATTGCCCCATGACTCAGTAACATCGAATGAAATTTATTATTTCAATAAAAATAGACTTTTTCACTAAAAAGTTATTTTTAATAAAAAATTTAATTTTTACAAACATTTTTTTACTAAAACTTTAAGATAAAATTTAATTTTTTACTAAAACTTTAAGCTAAAATTTGATTTTTTTTTAAGTATTTTTAAAATATTTTGATTTTCATAAAAAGTCTTTGGCATTTACCTTGGTCCATTTAAGAATTATTTTTAACTGTTTTGAAATTATAAGGGACATAAATAATACAGTAAGGGCCAATCTTTAGGTGAAAGATTAGGGATTAAATTAAAATTAATACTCGAAAGTTGTTTTTGAGTACTCAATTAATTAATTTTGTTTGCTAGTTTAAGCGCCCAATAGAGGTGGTTTATTAAACTTGAGCAAGAAATGCAAAACTGTAAACATCTGATGCAAAAAATTATCAATTAGCATAAATTATACGGACTTCACCATATATATTTTTTTGTTTTAAATTTAAGTTTTCATTCATTTTCATATTACATTAACAATTCTCTTCTTCTTTTTTATAAAACATGCATTGTTTTGATAACAAACAGTGACGTTTTCTGTTATTTTGTGTGCGAAGTTTAATCTTGTACTCAAAACCATCAAAGGAGATTAACTTTTGAATCTATTTATTTCTATATTAACTAATTTGATTATAAATTAGCATTTGATTACCAACTCAAAAACTCGCTCTAAAAATCATTTTGCGAACCAAAAATACTTTAATAAAAATGTTGAATCTTTTTTTCCGCGATAAGCTCAAAATTATAGAATTTTTGAAACCAATATCAAAAATATTGCTAAACTTTTTTAACATATTGACTGAGATCAAGCTTTTTAATCGCTGGTTTTGTAACCCTCAGTTAAAAAGTCTCTATTAAGCCTTATGCCAATCTTGCATTAAATTAGCGATGCTACATTTTCTCATTTTGTTGCATGGTGTAAGAGATAATTCATTTAATCAGTATAACGATATTCTTGAATTAATTAAAGTTTAAATTAATTTAACAGTTAGTCGTTGACACATATCATATGTACAATGTACATACATATGTATATGTGTCTTGAATACGAGATTTTATATAAAATTTGACTTCTACAAAAAAAGTATTTCACAATATTTATCACTTTATTTATCACTTACATTTCGATAATTGTGTTGTAGTTTTTAAAGTATTACATGTGTACATTAAAGCGACTTACACAAAATGGTGCTTGAGTTACTTCCTTCAAAGTATTCGCTGTTACGTAATATGATGTTACCCAAAATATTTTCGGTTAAGTGTTGTCCATTCGTGAGCTGGATAAAATGGGGGACTTTGTATAGGAGCTAGGGTCAAATGGGGCCCGATCTTTATGAAATTTGGCAGGGCCATCAAGACTTCTATAAAACTTAGTTGTGCCGTATAAAACATATAAAACGTACATGCCAAATTTTGTCCAATTATCTTGAAAATTGCGACCTGTACCACAAAGTTTACATGGACAGCCAGACATACGGACGGACTCAGAAAACGATTCTAAGCCGATTGGTATACTTTAAGGTCTAGGACGAATATTTTTGTATGTTACAAACATCAGCACAAATCCAATATACCCTCCCCATTAAAGTGGTGTAGGGCATAATAATAATGGTAACAATTAAAAAAAAAAATAGTTCTAGAAGAAGTATGAATGTATAGTCGGGCATAGCCGACCATATGATACCCTACACTAGTCAGTATGTTAGAAATGGGGATTATTTAAACAAAATAAAGCATTTGATTTCTTTTCGGAATATTTTTACTTATTTTTGGCAAAAAAGAGATTTTTTACAAGAGGGCCTATCCTTATAAATGTTGGTAGAGGAATTCACGTCTACTTCAAAGTTATTTATGTAGAATTTAAAAGTGTTATTAATGTTTATAGGTGAATTTTGACCTTCAAGTCAAATGTCATTAAAAGTTCTATAAAACTAAGTTTTGCTGACTTTTGTTGACATAATAGAACATTTAACTAAATTATGAGCCCCAAAGGTCCTATTCGGGTGGTACAGTTGTATGGGGGCTAGGCGAAATAATGGACCGATTTTATCCATTTTCAATAGGCTACGTCCTTAGGAATATTCCAAATTTCGTCCAATTATCTTGAAAATTGCGATCTGTACCTTACGCACAAGGTTTAAATGAACTTCCAGCCAGGCGGACGAATGGACAGACATAGCCTAATCGACTCAGATTCTAAGCCGGTTGGTATACTTTAAGGTATAGGACGAATATTTTGGTAAATTACAAATATCAGCACAAACAACATATACCCTCCCCACTAAAATGGTGTAGGGTATAATTATGGTCTATTTTATTTTTATATATTCCATCTTCTATTTGTTACTACCTTTTCTTCTATATATGAATGAACATATCATTTCATTGTGAGTCATTAAAAGACCATGTTTACATATATACATATATCCGAAATGTTACAATTTAATATGATTAATGCATATGTACATTGCATTGTGTCTTTGTTTAAACGTTGGAAAAAGATATAGAAAGCCGACAGGTAGAATTTACGACTATTTTAAAAATATAAGAAGAACAAAACAAATAAGAAATCAGATAATAGATTCTCGATAAAATTAAAGTAAAATCATACCTTTATTTATTCTTATAAAGTTATTGATGTTTTATTGTCAAAATTTTGTATAAAAAATGTGCGTAATAAAATAAGCGATTAATATCTTTATGAATACCTGGGTTAGTTTGTAATGAATTTTAACGACATCGACAAAAATTTAAATTTCTACCTAATTACACAATATAATATATTTGTAGGCCCTTGTTATCATTGATTTTTTGTATCAAAAGTAAAACTTTTCCATCACGTTATTTATTGCATAGTCGATTGACCTATTTTAAAGCTTGTTATTTTTGTATATATCATTCATTTACTTTATGAGTTATGACCGTCCGTCCGTCTGGCTGGCAATCCATGTTAACCTTGTGCGCAAGGTACAGACCGCAATTTTCAAGATAATTGAATGAAATTTGGCACACATCGGTTCATTATTTCGACTAGCCTTAATACAAATGTACCCCAAAATAGGGCCTTTGGGCCTATGATTAATTTAAATGATCTATTATGTCAACAAAAGTCAACAAAACTTAGTTTTATAGATGAATGATCGGGCTTAATTTGACCCTAGCCCACATACAAACTCCCCTGTAGAAAATGACTTAGGGCGAGTTTTTCTGATAAAGATAATCTTCATTCTTTGGTTAAACCTGGTTTAATATATGTTTCGTGTTTTTCAGTTATCAGTAAAGTTACATATTATCTTAGTTTAACTGAGTGTAATTGGCCAATTAAACTCAAGTTATAAGTGAGAACCCACAATTAACAAAAACAATAAAACAATGACTTCGGAAGAACAAAAACTTATTATTTTAATTAATTTGCAATTTTCCGATTTTTTTGTATTATTTATTATTGTTTTAAATATTTATTTAACATTTTTCCAAAATTTTCGATTTTACAAAAGTATTGTTTGCAAAAAACAGCTGTTCATTGTTTATGTTTTTGAGTGAAAAGTTGGCAATACTAACAAAGTTAACTGAGCTTAAATCTAAAACTGAAAAACACAATCATCGGTTAAAGTCCGAATTTAATCTAACAGCAAGTTAAGCCTAGTTTAACTGAGGAGTAAGAAATCCGCCCTTAAAGGACAAAATTTACTTACAAACACTAATAACACTTTTAAATTCTACATAAACAACTTTGAAGTAGACTTAACTTCCCATACCAACATTTATAAGGATATCGCCATTATTTCCCCTACTCCCCTTTGAGTCCTCTTGCAAAAAATCTCTTTTTTTTTTGCCAAAAAAAAGTGAAAAAATTCCGAAATAAAGTCAAATACTTTTTTTTTAATAATCTTCATTAATCTTCATTGTTAACATACTGACTGGTGTAGGGTATCATATGGTCGGCTACGCCCGACTATACATTCATACTTGTTTTTCATATTCATTTTGTACAATAACAAAATTTGTTTCCAAGTAAAATGTATCAAAAAGTAAATTTCTTAACACATTTTGTTACTGAATGCATCAACCGCAATTTGTAATTTTATTTTGTGGAATTTTGTAGACAAATGTTGTATCCAACACTTACCAAATAATGTATATAGTGAGTGATGAACATTACTAAGAATTAATTGTTTGTTGTACATGTTATTTAATATGTGCACTAAATTATGCTACTGGGTATTATATTCAGTTATTTATTAATTCATTCACCTTTTTTTCCTTTGTTGTCTCAACAGCTAGTTATAGTTTGAAAAACTGAATAAGGTATTTGTCGTAAACAAAAAAATAAACTTGAATTGTATGTAATGACATTTCAAATGCGACAAGTTCATTTACTAGACATATACGGTTAAAGATATACAAAAATTTTTAACTCTACTAAGGTATTGGTTTTTTTTTGAGGTCATTTTTAATTTGATTGTAGCAAATTAAATAAGTTAGAACTGTGTTCAGTATAAAATAATACACACTAGATAAAATACACATGTATGTACGTTTTTTTTTAAGTTAGTAAAATTACACAATCCAACAAGTTTTTAACCCATTAAGGTACATTTGTAAAATTTTATAAACTTTTAAATTACTAACAATGAATTTATTTATGTGGAAAATTTAATCTGATGAATATAATATACATCCTTTAGAAAAATATTCATAATCTGGTTTCTGGGTTTCGACTTTTTTAAACTTTTGTTGGTTTATGCTATTTAACGGTTGTTCTATATATGTATATTAGGGTGGCCCAAAATTAAAGTTACTGTTGCGAAAATAAAAGTTTAGTACATTTTAAGGTTCCATTCCACATTTTTTTTTTTGCCTGTCGTCAATATTTAAGGGATGAATCAATTTTGGTAAAATGTCTTCGAAAATTAATTTTCTCTTGCATATTTTGCTTTAAATTGCATATATTTTGCATATTTCTACTATTTTTATGGCATATTTTTAAAATGTTCTACAACAGGTTGTTTTGTTTTTTCTGTATTTCATATTTTTAAAACAAATTTGGTAAATATCAACAAATTTCTTTTTAGAAACAAAATAGTAGGCAAAGCTTGGAAAGAATGAATTAAATTTGGAATTATTTCCCTTATATTTTTAATTCGGCTTCAAATGTTTGAATGTACCATTCTTTAAAATCATTCAATGAATTTTAATTCAAAAGCTGAATTCCTTGGCTTTATATTCCATTGAACTAATTCCTAAGAGAATTCATTCTTTATAGGAATGAATTCAATTGAATGATCATTCTTATATGTTTAATTCCATCTATTACAAATTGAATGAAAGAAAAATTGTTTAATTCAATTTTTAATATACAGAATGCTTTTGAATTATAAAGCAAAACTTTAATTCAATCTATGCCAAATTGAATGGTTGAAAGAAATTTTAATTCAATTTGTAATAGATTGAATTCAAACAAAATTTTTATCATTCAGAGGGAATTTAGAAATCAATAGGAATTTGTTGAAATTTATTTTAATTCAATTTGTAACAGATTGAATGCAAACGTAATTAATTCATTCAGGAGGAATTTAACATTCTTTACGAATTAATTCATTAGAGAATTAATTCATCTACATCGAAAGCTTTAAGAATTAATTCTAGGAATAAAATCAAAGGGAATGAGTTAGAAGAATTGTTCATTTTTTAAAATATAACTCAGTTTAAAAAAAGAATTAAAGAATGAATTCTTTTAGAGCTTTGATAGTAGGTTCTATGAAATACAATTTTACATAGTTTTATTTAATGTTTAAAACCACAATAGTGTGGAAGGTATTTGGAGTTTTAGCTGCTAATTGTAGCGTCCAAAATATTGGTCCTTTTTACATCTCTCTCACTTCAATAATTCACTTAAAAAACATTACCAAACGATAAAATTCGGAAGAAATATAATTTATACCAAATTTTATTAGAATTGTTATCAAGCTTTCCACTTTCAGAAATTAAATATATACTATTTAAAGTTCTTCTTTATATTTGTCATTCACGAGGTCGTAGTTCCGTTCAAGTGATATTATAGTACATAAAGCAGTCCTTTAAAATCTGTATATTTGTTGTCAATATCTTAAGATCTGAATATCTATTAATACATATGTACCTTCATAAAGAAATATATTTTGGTGCATATTTTTCATTATTTTTTGTGCATATTTTCCCATTTTATAATGCATATTAAAAGCGCATATTTTTAATTTTTTAGTACATGAAAGTCCTTGCCCTGGTTACAATAAACCAAACTTTTATTTTCCGTAGGAACATCAGAATACAAAGGAATATACATACATACATATATATTTTTTTATATTATTCAAATATTTTAAAAAGTTATGTCCCTAATACACAAAGAATAATTACCTTTTTGTATTGTAAAGATCAGTTGCTGAGATCAATAAAAAGTGATGGAAGTAGATAATATTGCTTTAATTTTTTTTGTTATATTTATTTTTTTGTAATGCACTATCCACTGTATTTTAATTAATTTTAATTTTATTTTTTTTGTGACTTGATCACTTAGTATTTCTTTTTTTATTAAATGTTCTAATTTACTAGATTATTACGACGCACACACTGAAGTTCCAGTTCGAAACACGAACATTTTATTACTGAGAATAAATATTTTTGCTGACATAATGTTCTCGTTGTTGTCGTCGTAGCTGCCGTCGCTATTGTCGACGTTTTAGAAAACTAAAAGACACCGAAAATTTATTTAATATTATTTGTTTTTTTTTTTTTGTTTAATTGACTATACAAACAACAAAAACTAATGAAAAAGAATACACTAATGAATATTAACATGAAATTAAAAAGAATCATTAGAGTAAAATTAATAGAATACAGATAAATACTTTTACGTTGTGGTCCTTATCAATAACAATATTTTGTTATTATTATTTTACTGGTATTCAAACATACCTACAGTGAATCAATTAAGTAATTTGCCTATGTAAAATTTTATAAATTTTAAGAAAAAACTTTATCTGAACAATTATTTTTAGCAAAATAAAGCAATTTGTTTGTTGTATTTTTTAAAGAATATCTTATATTTTTTTGTTCATTTTTTTAATATAACTGCATTATTTTATAAAATTTAATATCTATATATTAGAATAACATTTTGTAGATATTTTAGTAGTGGAACGACTAAATTTGGACATTTCTTAACCGATTTATTCTCTTATATACCTATCAGAATTTATCAATATTTGACTTAACATGAAATCTATCGTTTCATTTAATTAAATACCGAAAATAATAAGTAATTTTGAAATAGATACATGATATATTAGATAATCAATGGATTTGGACCTAGAAAAAAATGTTTTGTGAGGTATAAATCTATATATTATAACAAAAATAATCCGAGTTTTTGGTCATTTTGTATTGATAAACAAAAACTACATTACGGAAACTCCATCTATTTGGGGAATATTGTGTAAATTTTATTTAGAATTGTATAATATTGATTCTTATTGAATAAATCTAACACTAACTACCATCCTAGCCACTCTTAAGTATGGCGACAGCACCATATACCACTATAGAACTAATAAATGCTAAAATCTTGATTTTCAACCTCATATTTTAAATTCTTTATTTTATGAATAAGATACAGTAGGCGTATTTGGATCTGGATAGTTATTCTTGATTTGGGTTCTAAATATATATAAGTGTATGTATTAGGTGAAAAATATTACTTTTGTTGACGTTACGGTATGATAACCACCTCTATTTTAAAATATCTATATTAGGTATTTTTCCTGTACTAAACGACAGTTCTCTTTACATTAGTTCCAAGCAACCTAAGGTCTGTTTAGAGGTCTAAATTTAAACATAGTGTTCCTCCTAGTTCGTATATGGATTTTGGAGAAGCTAAATCAAGAGTCCAATGGTTTTCCTTGGATACAAGTTGCCTCCCTTTAGCTGTTCAAGATTTTGAAGCACCACTCAGTGCGTTTTTTCTAATAATTCTTGGGATCATTTCATCAATTATTCTATTTTATATTTTTAATTGGAAAACATATATTTACTTTTTACCTGTTTTTTCGAATATTATTTATGAACAAAAAACAAAATTCTCTTAAAAAAAGGTAGGCAAAAAACTTAGTTGATTCACTGTATATAGATTGCAAATAATTGTATATTTTTTTCCAACAAGATACTTTGAAAACGATAACAAAAGTTAATGTTGATTTTTAAAACAAACGCAATACAATCTCAAATAAGATAAGATTTGAAAATTATTACTCACTCTACCACTCGACTTTAATTGACTCTACTTGCAACTTCTATTTATTTATTTATTTATTTATTTATTTAACATACTCGTAATGTACAACTACAACTGATTCGTTTAAAAAAATGAAAATGAAAGAAACTGTTGTTATTTACAATTTTGTAACAGATCAGAGAAAGTTTGAAAATTTTGTACTCGCACAGTAGTATGTTTGTATTTATTCTTTAAACATATATTTTTCATTTATTTTATTTTAAAATTATTTTTAAATATTGTAAAATTTCATAATAAACATTCACTCATGTATGCACACATTTTTACATACATAAATATTTTCTTATATTTAAATATATGTAATACAAAAAAACAAGCTTTGTCTTACTTTTTTTAAAAATTGACAAAAACACTCTCTCACTTTAGCTTCATCCAATATATAAAAAACAAAAAATAAAAATGTTTTAAATATTTTTCAAGTGGCCAAACTTAATTATATGTTTTCATTTTTTAGTTTTGTTATTGTTGTGTTTGTTGGTATTATGATTATATGAACAAATGTTGTTGTTTACTCGTGAGTGTTTAAATTGAGACTGAGGTTTTCATCCAAATAATTTATTGAATTTTTGTTAGCAAATGTTTTGTACTCATTCATTTATTTATTCTCTTACTATGGCTCCACGCTTCAGTTAAGAAAAGAGAACTATAAAAGAGTGGTGGGGGGGGGTCTTGTCTCAACACGCTCTATTAACAAACAACTGGATCTTGTATATTATGAACAAAATCAGAATGCCCAAACAAAAACAATTACGTACAAGTAACACAAAGAATAACTAAACAAAAACAAAACTAAACTTCTATTAACCTTTACGTGCCGATATACATATACCTATAGTATGTATTACCTACACAGCGACTTCAAAGTACATTCAATTCTGTCAATTAAAGTTATTCTTTGCTCAAAAAAAAAATACATTTAATTATTTTCTTCTGTGGCCTTGTCAAGTTCCAATGTCACTCTTAATCGCTAATAAAAGATATTTAACTATGTATATATAATTAGTTTTGAATAAATCTTATAGAGAATATTTTATCCGGAGATAAATATGTATGTTTTAGCATTTTATATTGAGAAATAATAGAAAAAATAAATAGAAAAAAACCTGTATACTAGAGGCCGGTCAAAACATTCAGAAGTCAAATGTAATGCATCGTATAGACTCACACGTTTTAGACCAATTTAAGAATTTTTGCATCTTATAATATACCAATCAGCTTAGAATTGTTTTCTGAATCGATTAAGCTATGTCCGTCCTTCCATCCGTCTGACTGGCTGGCTGTACATGTAAACCTTGTGTGAAAGTACAGGTCGCAATTATCAAGATAATTGGATGAAATTTGGCACATGCCCTTTTTTGGCTTAATTAATTAAGTTAAATGTTCTATTATGTCAACAAAAACTGTAAAAACTTAGTTTTATAGAAATTTCAATAACATTACCGATTTTTGTAATGATCGGGACTCATTTGACCCCGGCCCCCATACATACTCCCTTCAGAAAATTAATGACATTTTCAAGAAAGTGTAATATATGTAGTATTCTAATATTGTTTACCATGAATACGCATTTTAATGCAAATAAATGTCTTTTTCTGTTTGATTTTGAATATGTGTGAAATAAAAAAAATTGTAAATTAACACAGTTAAACACTTTAAACACTTTTATATACATACATATTTAGTTATCATAACACTTTTACATTTTTAAAATTGGATTGTAGTATGTACAAATGTTTAAATGATTAAATTTCACTATTTGTTTAACATTTTTTATGTAGATTCTATTAATTTGGTTAAAATTTAAATTTCACAACTTTTATATTTTTATTTTACGTATTTCATAACTATAACAAATCGATAATATCAATTATTTTAACTGTAGGGTGTTATTGTTATGCAAAAAAAAAAAAAAAAACGTATTAACCGCAACAACCTGCTCCAAACAAAGGAAAGTGCATTGTCCAGTTATTTTGTTTGTAAAAACATAACAAAAATTATACACAATGTTGAGAATATAAACAAAGAGCTTTTTTTCAGTTTTATTATGTCGCGTTGTAAAAACGTATTTTTGGTCAATAAACTCATGTCGAGAAAAATAAAATAAAAACAAAAATACAAAAACAGCCGTTACGTTGTTTGTTACCAAAACAACGGCGCAATCTTAACAGAGTTGTAAAAATTTGCAAGGCTGAAGTTTCAATCTGGGTGTACTGAATATCTGTAAGGCCTATAGGTATTTAGTTAAAAGTTTCCAAATCAAAATTTAAATTCTTTCATAAATGAAATGTATTTTCGTTTCTCCCGGCTGTAGGGTGGTTATTTTAAGACCTACCTATAAAGACAAAGAGTGATTACAGAGCACTAAGAGAATGTTTAACCTATAAAACAACTCTTAATGTACCAAAGTTAATAACTTTAACAACATACTAAATAAATATGCCATAACAATCTCGAGTTCTTGAGTTAACATAAGAAAGTGTTGAATGTTTTAGATATGGTGGACTAGGTGGAAACTCCTATAGCTTGATTTTACCCTTTTTATACTATTAAATCCAATTTTTTAATGATTTGTGATTATAAACCTTCTAGAAGGTTGAAAATTTCAACTAACAGCAAATAGTAGGTATATATTGCTACTATTTTATTGCAACTATGTGAACAGTTTTAGATTACACTGAACACACCTCAACAAATTGGATTATTTTTATTCTTTTTTGTTACTTTTGTCTTGAGGCAGCTAGCTGAAGTTTTTTTAAATTAAGATTAAAAAATCTATTTTTTGTTATTAATGAGATTAAGTAATTTGTTTAATATTTAAAACTTTGTAAAACAATTATTATGATGGAAGACATGCAAACCGATAGTAATTCTCAGTCAGAAATTATGAATGAAACAACACAAAGTGAAAAGCGAACTCAAGCGGCAGATGAAAAAGCCGGCTATTGTTATTGGTAAACAAATATTAAAAACAAAACAGAATTAAGAAAAAAAAGAAAATATCTAACATTTATAAATGTATTCATATCTAAATATTTTTCAGTGGCAAGGATCGTAATTTAAATATTGTGGAACTTTTGTGCGCCAGTTGTAATCGTTGGTTCCATGAATCTTGCATTGGTTATCAATTGGGTAAATTGGTGCCATTTATAACAAATTATGTATTTGTCTGCAAGAATTGTTCACCAAGTGGTTTGGAAAATTTTCGTCGTCAGCAAGCCAGTATGTTAAATCTTAAGAATTTAAATAATTTTGTTAACAAAAATTAATATATTGCTTTTGTTTTCTCTTTTATTTTTTCAAAGCCATACCTCAAATGTGTATCACTGCCATTGCCAATATGAGACAGAATTCTTTGAAAGAAGGCAAACCGAAGAGTATTTTTAGTAAAGATAAAGAGATTATACCATTTATAGAACAATATTGGGAATCTATGACAACGATGCCGCGTAGAGTTACGCAATCGTGGTATACAACGGTACAACGTTCCTTATTAAAAGATGTCCAAATAACATTTACCTATGAAGAACATCCGGAAAATGGTGCTATGTTTGGTTTGTTATCCACCGATTTAACACATATAAAGCCTAGTTATGAGGCTATGGGGAAATTAGGAGCATTACGGCTGGCCGAAGATGGTTATGCTCAAGGTGAGTGCTTTTTAAAAATTACACTGGGGTCGAGATACCGTTTTTATAGATGGAGATTCTTTTAAATTTGTGAATTCTTAAAAATTTTCTTCTGGTGTATATTTGATAAAAAGTGTCAAAGGATCAAAATGTAGGTATTATGTGAAAGGTCTGAGATTTTAATGCTCTAAACCACCTTGTTGTTTTAAAATATGGATAACTTTTTTCTGTTATTCAGAAATGGCATTTTTAGCCAAAAGAATTGAAGAACTCAAGGATTTGATGCTTCCAACCAATTGTTTGGTTTTTTATCTAAATGTTTAGATAAATAGCACTGTTGTTAAAATATCTAAAATTTTCGTTTTTTTTGGCAATTTCTACTCAATACCAGAGTAGAAAAAATTGTCTCTTACTATGTGGCATATAATAGCACTGCTAAGGATCCTAAACATTATTTTCATTAAAAGTATTTGTTTGATTATTAGATCTTACTTATCGGAGAACATAATACGCATTTCCTTAAATATCTGAACAAAATATTAAAATGAAAAGCTCTAATATGCGAAGACTAATTAATACCCTTCATATTTCTTAGCAAGACATGGTGAAACTTCATTCATAGTAGGGGCAAAAAATATTAAACCTACTAAAAATTACCTTTTTTCTACACAATATTGATTACAAACTTTATTTCGATGGGAATTTGTAGATTTTTCAGTTATTGCAAAAACAAAACTGAAAAAACTCACCTTAACGCTTGCTAATCGATTGAAGCATCCAATTTTGTATTCTCGATCTTCTGACCTAAACCCTAATTCAGTACCATTGGATCATTGTAGATCGGTTAACTTAAGAAGAAACAGGGTAAAATATAGACCTAAGGAACAGCGTCATAAATTATCAAATATAGCGAATAAAGTTAAATTATATTACCCAAAACAAAAAAACAGTAATTAAAATCCTTCATTCGACGTAAATATTATATCAGTTGCTTTAGTTTTGACCACCAGTGTATGTAGATAGCTCTTTTATTAAGAGAATTTAGAAGGTGCTCTTCATATTATAAACAATTATTGGCATTGATTTTGTTTATGTATATTTGTTATTTTTGATTGTAATGTATTTTTCCGATCAAAAATCTGGGTATGTTCTACTGTTTGCATAATTAGTTAAAAGCAAAAATACTGCATAAAAATGAGTATAATAATAGAAGTATGTATGTAGTTGTTTTTTTTTCTTAACACATACACTCACTCACACATCCATATATATTTGAATAATGAATGGAATGTTTGTTCTCCAAATGGAGATGATAAATCATTTTGTTTAAAATTGTACACATTTTTTTTAAAAAGTACCTGTGTTTGCTAAAATTATTTTAAATTTAAGACAACAAATAATTGTACAATTATGTTAAAATCTTCGAAAAGAGAAGAAAATTAAGTAAAAGTATGTAATTATGTAAGTAAAATTAATTTGCACTAAAAACCACACAATTGGTTAATTTTTTGGACCATTTTCTGGGGTATTTTTAAAAACAAGTTACCATCACTGTTTATGACTTATTTTTTGTTTTTGTTCGTTTTCGTCTTCTTTATTGTGTTTTCAATTGTTTTTATTTTGATTCTCTATAATAATAATATTGTTGCTGCCGCTGCCGTTAATGTTGTTGCTGTGTTAGTTGTCGTCGTTAAAATATATTGTTGCTTGAGATAGTGTATTAATTATTTTGCTGGCAGAATTTTTATAGTTAATTTTATTTTTTTTCTACAAATTGGCAATTGTTTTATTATTTAGCCATTTATGGTACAAATACAAAAACATAATCAAAAAAGAGAGAGAAAACTTGTAGTAGTAGTGAAACAATTTATGCAGCAAATTTGTTTTTTATTACTGATTTATCAGTATTTGTAGTGCATTAACACAGAGGAGTGGAGTGTAGAGAGTGGACAAGTTGGACAAGGTGTTTCAATGTGAAACATGCAGTCAGTTGCCGTAAAGTTATCTTGGAAGGAAAATTTAAATAAGGAATAAACAAATATTTTAATTATTCTTTACTATTTAAGTGTGATTAATGTGTCTTTAGACTATAGTTAGTCTATTATTTGATTTTTATTGTTAAAAATTGTACCTGACCCAAAAGAGAAACAAACTAAAATCAAAGAAACTACACTAAAAATTAACCATGGAAAGTGTGGTTACGCGTGATGAAGAACGTACGTAATATTATTCATAAATATTATTTGTATAGAAATGTTTGTTGTTAATTTAAAATGTTAAATAAAGTAGGGGTTGGTGGAGAGGGTGTGTTATTTGCCTGTGCATTACAATGGTGACACGTACACATTTATAATGCGCCATAGGCCATTTAGAACTATAATCATCAAAAATATGTAGTACCTATTTTATTTTTCATAATTTCAGCTTCTTTATCAAAAAACAATAGACAAAATAAGCGTAAATTTCCGGGAACAGATTCGGGTCCTACCGGTAAAAAGGGTAGGCCTAGTTCGGATATAACAGCTAATGTTAAATTACCAGCTCATGGTTATCCTTTGGAACATCCTTTCAACAAAGATGGTTATCGCTACATATTGGCTGAACCAGATCCACATGCTCCGTTTCGACAGGAATTTGATGAATCTTCTGATTGGGCTGGTAAACCTATACCGGGTTGGTTATATAGAACCCTAGTGCCTAATAGTGTCCTTTTGGCCTTGCACGATCGTGCACCACAACTGAAAATCTCCGAAGATCGTTTAGCAGTAACAGGGGAAAAGGGTTATTGCATGGTTAGAGCCACTCACTGTAAGTTATAAACTATTTTTATTTATAATTACATATTTTAAAAGTTATTTTTTGTGTCCTTCTTAGCTGTTAACCGTGGTCGTTGGTATTTTGAGGTTACCATTGAAGAAATGCCTGAAGGTTCTGCAACGCGCTTAGGTTGGGGCCAGGAGTATGGCAATTTACAGGCTCCTTTGGGTTATGATAAATTTGGTTATTCTTGGCGTTCTCGTAAGGGCACACGTTTTAGTGAAAGTCATGGTAAACATTATAGCGAAGCTTATATAGAGGGTGATACTCTTGGCTTTTTAATCGATTTACCCCAAGAAAAAGAAGTTGATTATTTGCCAAATACATTCAAAGATAGAGTAAGTATTCAATAATGCCACAAATGGTTAAATTTATCAATTACATGATAAATAGTTTAAAATTATTAAATTTAAAAAATATAAATTTTGGTAAACGGTTTTAGTTTTAAAATTTTCCTTTTAAAATAATTGAACTGCAAATTTTAAAATTTCTTAAAAAAAATACAAAAACTTAAAATTTTTTGAAATTTAATAAATATTGAAAAGTTTTTGTAAAATTGTGAATTTAACTACGAATTTTGTAAACATTATGAAATTATTGTAACTTTTGAAACTTGATTGTAACGAAAAATGATTTCAAAAAAACCTTAAACCAAAGTATACTTTGCCTTAAACTTATAAACAAATTATTAAAATATTAAGTTTCGATTTTTTAAACTGATTTTATAGAAAAAAATCTTTTTGGTAATTTAAAGTTTATAAAAACGTTTAGAAATGAAAAAATTTCCATTTTCCAATCTTTTTCATCTTACAGCCACTTGTTAAATTCAAATCACATCTCTACTATGAGGACAAGGACAAAATCCAAGAGACATTAAAAAATTTACGCATAGCACCGGGTAGTAAAATAGAATTTTTTAAAAATGGACAATCTCAGGGTGTAGCATTCAGTGATATTTATGCAGGATCATATTATCCAACTATATCAATACATAAAAGTGCTACAGTGAGTGTAAATTTCGGACCAACTTTTAAATATCCAGAAATTTTAACAAATTATAAAGCAAAGGGGGTAAGAAGAAGTGTAATCAAATATTTTGAAATTAATTGCCCTCTAACTAAACCTTTTAAACTTTTAGATGTATGACCGAGTAGAAGAGTTGATATGTGAACAATCATTATCGGATTTATTGTATTTAACCGAAAATGAAGGAAGATTACGTTTGGATAATTTTAGCATATAAACATGAAAATTTGCAAGTTATTAGTATTTAATAAACAAAGTTTTTAAATATGTTCTAACTTTTAAATAAACGCTTTTTCTTTTCATTTACATACATATATAAAAATAATTGTTTATTATTATCTTTGGTACATTATTAGAAAACTTTCTTATTTGAATGCGTGAAATTTCGAGGCACTATACGGTAAATATAAAGCATTAAATGTAGCAACTCTTGGATATTGTATTGCAGCCGATACTGATCTTCCAGATGCCGTTGTATTCGAACTATTGGTTTGTGTTGAGGCATTCGTCGTAAAACCACCTAATACTAGGTGGTGCTTGGTCGTTAAGTTGTGTGTAAAGCTATTATTGTTATTTGTTCTCAGTAAGTTTGACCTGTTTGGTCCGCTAGATGAGGGCGTTGTATTTGAGGTGCCCAACTCACTAGTTGTTGACGTTGTTGTAGGTTGTGTGCTGTATTGTTGAATAACTTGTTGTCTACTTGATATGGATGGCAAAATAATTGAATTACGATTGTTGAAGAAACGATTAGCAGCCAAGGGAACATGCCAAGCTGACCGATGTCCTGTATGAAAACGGGAACGGGTTTTTTGTTCTTGTGCTACAGCAGCCGACTTGGCCTGTTGGATTTGTGTCAATTGCACAAAACTAGGATTTTGCTTTTGGCCCAAACTTCGAAATTTCCTTCGAGAGTCTAATACATTTAATATGGGAGGCATGCGGAAACGATTGGTGTTAGTAGTGGCTAAAGGAACTTGTTGAAGCGGCGTTGGCGGAGAACGCAATGAATAAGAGGAGGTTGAGCTTGCACATTTTCTTTTATTCATTAGTGCTCTATTGGTTTCTCGTTGACTTAATTTCAAAGGCACCGAATTAAGTGTAAAATTGTCCATTAGTTGACACAAGTTGTTACCCTCTTCTGACGATTTCCGTATGGGTGGTGTGGGAGTTATTGATACTTTCGCCATGCGATCTCTGGTTAAAGTTAATTTATCTTCAGTTTCTTCATCTTCTTCCTCAGATGTTAAATCAATACTAGGCAATGATTCTATATCCAAAGAGTCTGTACTTAAATTTTTCATTTTATATTTTCTTTTATTGAGTAATTGTGGAAATTTCTTTTGCCAGTCTAAGATTTCCTTTCTCAAATCATCCTCCACAGCTGTTAATGCCTCCAAACCACTCAACATTTTTTCAACTTTTTCCCATTCCATTTTGTTTATTTTGATAGCATCGTCAGCCCAAGGAATGGAACCAATCGAACTTCTATCTACACTACTAGAAGTATAAGGTACTTCCTGTAAATATCCTTGATTATCAAAATCTTCATCGTCCTCCTCATTTTCAAATAGATCATCGTCTTCAAAACTGTTTGAATCCAATACTTTTTTTGTTTTTAAATAAAAACCCAGACTAGAAGTCATAATACTTTTAATTAATAATTTATTATTTCTTAATATATTTGAATTGTGAACAAAACAAACAATATTCTTCCAATTTAATACATTGATTAATTATCCTTTTTTGTTTAATAATGAAAAAGTATTTTTACACAATTTTTATCTGACAGCAGCTGTTTTGTAAAAAAAAATTACGAGAAAAAATAAATTCTGAGAGAGCATATTGCTGCATATAAGAAATACCCGTGTTTGTGTGTCGTGCCAAGTTTGGTGTATCGCAGTAAAAGCAACTTAAAAGAGTGGTTGTTTGGTTTCATAAATGTCAAATTTTTTTTCATATGTGATTTGACATTGTAAAAACTTAAAGACATATCTATTCCCATAGAAAAGGTATACATAGAACTGAAACTGAGAATGACAAAACCTAAGTCTGCTGTCAAAAACCTAAGTCGTGAGAATGTATTAGTTGAAAAATATGTAACCCAACAAACACAAACTCTTTCGTTTAAAAAGTTTTTATATTTTTGTTTGACATTATATTTCGATATTTTATGAAATAATGTTTTGAATTAGCCATTTTTATTCAATATCAGTTGACCAATGTAAGAAACATCTTCTTTAAAAATTATTCTTAATTTTAAATAAACTCTTTGTGTTTGCTGGGTTGAGTCAATATTGACACTTAAAAATTATATTAAAAAAATAAAAACGATTGAAAAATTTGTTTTTTTCTGAAAATGTTTTCAATAATTTTATAGGAAAAACATAACTTTTAGCAGTGTTTATTGCAGCAGCAGGGGCTATTTTGCCAAAGGAATTGTGCTAATGCTAAAATTAACGCTTGATATGAACGATTATTGTTAATTTCAAAGCAGCCCAAATGCAGTCAAATACACCCTACACCACACTAATGGGTACGGAATTTTGTTTATGTCTTAAAGTTTGTAACACCTGCGTCGATGTAATGATGTAATCCGTCCATAAATTAGCCTATTGACCTTTTTTTGTAAGCGGTACATGCTATACAAGAAAGGGTATTTATAAAATTAGGCTCAACAAATTTTATATATACGAAATTTTGATTACATATTGTTATAATGAGTAGTACATTCATTAATTAAGCAAACATCAATCTCTTGAATATAACTTCTACATTAAAAAATACTAAATAACTTATTGCTACTTACTCGCAATGTGGTAGGGTATGATGTATTCGGATACATTCTGTACTTTCATATTTTTGTTATTTTATGTAAACAAAAATAAAAATACTCATACAATTGTATTAAATTCACACAGAACCTGTACATGTAAGCGAGTAATATTTCTTACTCTCAGTAACACTTCTATTTATTTTTCTATGTCTATTCCACTATGCTATTGCCTAAAGTAGGTGTAATCACTCTCTCTTGGCATAGTTGCTTCAAAAGGTATTTAAAATATTTAGCAAAAAGTACCAAAGTATACAAGTGTGTTAAACCTGGCGCACAACTGACAGCTGTCAAGAAGTAATAGAATAATTCTCTGTGTGCAGTGGAGGTGTTTGAGATAAGTTTGTAATTTTTTTTACGGCTTTTAAAAAAATATTGAAGAATATATGTTTTAAAAAGAAAATATATAATTTTAATGTTACACAAGTTTGTATTTAATTAATATTTAAATATGTGGCATGAAGCCCGTAAACAAGAACGCCGCATACGCGGTCTCATTGTTGACTACAGACGCCGGGCCGAACGCAGACAAGATTTTTATGAGAAAATTGCAAGTATTTTTTAAAATTATAAATAAAATTGTAATTAATTGTTTATTTTTACAATCTTAGCAAGCTGACCCTACACAATTCATACAAATACATGGCAGACGTTGCAAAATACATTTGGATCCGGCCGTAGCGGCGGCCGGAGATGGAGCTGCAATCATGCAAGTGATATTGAATTTATTGCTATTACATATTTTCTTTTATATTGGTATAAACTTAAAAAGGGTAGAAATTTAAACGTTTATCCAGATTCCGGTTTTACAAACGTGCTTCTTTTTTTGAATTTGCAAAAGAAACAAAAAATGTGGGAACTAAATTAAATTGCACATTCCTAAGGACGCTTTACATTACAATTGTATACAACTAACTAGCAACATCTTTTGTTCCCATTCTTTACAAATAAATTCTTTTATCATTGGACATTTCGTTTTCTAAAACCAGTTCAATAAACATGTTTAACTACATAGCATCTTATGTATATACGTATAAATAGTTCATTATTCTACGCACCAGTTTTTTAACGCTTTTATTCATATTTTCTTTGTATTTCAAAAAATCTAGTGTTCCTTGGCAAGGCCAACATGACAATCTAATAGATCGTTTCGATGTACGTGCCCATTTAGATTACATACCTGCCATACCGAAAAGTTCGGATAATGAAGTCGACGTATCTCAGGAAGAACGACAATGTAATTACGAACGTTATAGAATATTAGCACAAAATGATTTCTTAAATGTTTCCGAGGAGAAATTTTTACATCAATTGTATTTGGAAGAACAATTTGGCGCCAATGCACCATTGGAAGGTCAAAGTAACCAAGGCAAAAAGAAATCACAGAAATCGGGCGCCGCCATAGGCTACTCTTATGATGATTCAACAGAAATTCCTCAGGATACTCAACAGCCTTTTGCTCATTTAAAACATTCTACGTCTGTAGGAGTCGCAGGAGGTACTTCAATTGGTACTGTGCCTGTTGGTTCCACGAAGAAGACTGAAAATGATTCAGAATCTGAGTCCGACTCTGATATGGACATGGATGTTTCCATAGAAGTTTCGAAATTGGATACAAATCAAGCACATGAATTAAATGCATGTGGTCGTAATTATGGCATGTTGAGTAACGATTTCTATTCCTATTTGACCAAAGATGCTGATGAAGCGGATGCATTACGTTTGGCTAGAGAGGAGGAACGAGAAAAAATCCTTTTAGGTGGTCGAAAATCAAGAAGGGAAAGGCGTGCTCAAAAGGAAAGGCGAATTGCAAGGCGGCCTTTTAGTCCGCCAAGTTACGCGGCTAAGGAAGATGATATTGGAAAGGATGAAGAAAGCGATTCGAGGTCACCTTCTCCTTCTGACACCACCGAGAAAATCACATACATCACGTCATTTGGTGGTGAAGATGAATTGCAACCACATTCTAAAATAACCATAACATTGGGTAAAGGATCGTCTACGTTGGGGGCAGCCTGTGTGGGTGCAAGTACTTCGGCTGCATTAGGACAAACAACCTACGCTCAAAAGGTAAAGGAGAATCTGGAAAAACTTAAACAATTAAATGATACCTCGAAGAGAAGAAACACACGTAGCCGTAGCTACACTCGTAGTAGATCGCTTAGTCGAACTCGTAAGCGTTCACGGAGGTCGCCACGTGCATCGAGATCAAGAAGTACATCATACAAAAGGCATCGGAAAGCTGACAAAAGGTCTGTTTCACGTTCAAGGTCTAGATCACGTTCAGTGAACAAATCACGCAGTTCCTACTCGAGAAGACATAGAGAAGGTTATAAACGCTCTAGAACTAGATCACATTCTAGATCTCGTTCTAAATCCAGATCAAGACGTAGACGATATAATTCATCATCATCTTCATCAACGTCAATAGCTAGAAGTTCCATATCGCCATTGCGTACAAATTACAAGTCCATCAGAAGATCTAAACGCAGTCCTATGAAAATTTCGTCTACAAGGCGCAGATCACGTAGTACATCAAACACCAGGCGCAGCAGAGCGATTGATACAAAAGAAAAATCTAAATCTCCTCGAAAAGCCTTAGAAGCTACTCTTACTAAACAAACAGAAAGTATAGTTTCCCCTGTAACTACACCATTAAAACCGGCCTTAACAAATCCTACTCAACCTACTGTACCTTTACCTATCGAAACAGTCGCCAGCAAACAATCTTTGCCCGTTGTAAATGTAATTGAACCTCCTCCTCCACCACTAAAGCGCTATTATGGTCGTAAAAAAGAGGAATATTCTTCATCTGAAAGTAATTCAGACACGGAAAATGAAGACGAAGATGACAATAATTCATCACAAGCCCCAAAACCTAAAGAAACGTTAGATACTCAAGAACTTATGGATATGGACACTACGTAAGTGTAAAGTTGACCCTCTGTGTTTTTTTCTATGAATTTTATTTAATTAAAAAGCAAATTAAACTAAAAATTATCTCAATCTTAGCTCAGAAAAGTCAAATCCTTTACCTACAACTTCAACCTCATCTTATAAGGGAAAACAACATCAGCAAACGCCGCAGCAAACAGGCAAATATGGCTCCAACACGTCCAATAGTAATGCTCCCGAAACCAAAGTCAGTAAGAACCAACAAATAAATTCAAGCCTCACACACCAATATATCTATGTATATGGGGACCACAACCTGTCTAGAGAAATTAACGAATCAAAATCCACAAAAACTACCCTTACCATATATTATGACATTGACATGAACAACTTACAAGACCGATTAGGATTTCATTTAGAATATCATACGTTTTTTAGAGACATATTTTACCGGACCAAAGGCACTCTTTATTACGATAGAACTTATTTGTTAATTATTTAAAGTGACTTCTTACAGGGCTCTTCTGGAAGTGGAGGCGGTGGTGGTGGCAGTAGCAGCAGTGGGCGTTTAAATTTACGGGAACGCCTAAAAAGGAAAATGCAGAATTTGCTTAATAAGCAATGTAAGCGAGTGTACAGTGTGGCACCAATTAAGCCTTTATTTCTTTTTAAAATTCCAAAGATATTGATGTATTTTTTCTACTTTTTTATTTTCAAAATTGCAGATAAAGCGGACAAGAAAGCTGAGATTGAGAAAACTGAAAGGGAAAGACAATTACAACAGGAACGTGAGGAAGAAATGCGTGAATTATCCATAAAATTACGCAGAAGGTTTGTAGTCTTTTCTCTTTTAGATGAAAGTAAAATAATGACATTATTTTAATTTTAAAATTTTAGACAAAGAGAGTTACGACACCGTTATGGGTCGCAAAATAGTAAAGAATCAGATAGTGATAATTCAGATACTGCTGAAGCTACCAAATCTAAACGTAGCAAATCACGTAGCAGCGAGCGTTCTAGTGTCAAAACCACTAGACGTCGTAGTCGTGAACATAAGCGCAAATCACCTATAACCTTAAAACGTTCGTCTAGTCGTGAGCGTAGGCGATCGCCAAGTCGTTCTAGTAGACATCCGAGATCACGCTCTCAATCTCGTAGCAGACGTAGCAACTCTAGGCGTCGAAGACGTAGTGTATCGCGTCCAAGACGTCATCGAGAGCCAAGCTATGAGAGATCTACACGTTATAATACTGAACGTTCACGTTATGATGATCGCCGTAGACGATCAACATCTAGAAACGAACGTGATCGAGATAGAGATCGCGAACGGGATCGAGATCGTGATAGAGACAGGGATCGCATGCGCAATAGAGACAGGGATCGTGATAATGATAGACAAAGGTATTGGGGTAGTAGCGGCACCTCTGATCGCTATCGCTCCGACAGAGGTGGTGATGGACGAGAACGTTCGGATAGAGATAGACATCACCGTGATCACCGTGCTGGCGAAGGTTCTCAACAAACTGCTACAACAAGTGGTACTACCTCTACAACGTCAACAAATACGACCAGTCGTAGTCGTGTTGTTATTTCAGCTCCACCGAAATTGAAAAAATTGGTGGATTATTAGTGTCTCATTTTTAAAAAGGATTACATAAAAAGTAATTCTAAAGATGGTTTTTTTCCTTTTTTAATTTTTCTTTTATATTTCATTTTTTTAAGTTTAAAGATTTTCTTATGAAAATTAAAAATAAAGATACATATTTATGTACTTGTTAAATTTTTAAAATCTGCGTTAACTTAAAACAAAAATTTTGAAATAAAACGATTTTTAAAATATAAAAAAAAAACTTTTTTTATGGGACTTATTTTAAATTTTTTGTTTATTGGTAATTTTAAAATGATTAACGTCTTTATGGTTACGTTTAAAGTATTATATCGATGTTTTACTGTAGATTAATAAACATATGTTAATGGCTGCAGTAAACTTGTAGTAGTACATTTTTCACAAAATTTTACAACTCTGTGGTTGTCATAATCAGCAACAACAACAAATAAATAACACAAAATGATAAATATTAGCCGTTTATTAATCAAAAGACGTAAGTTTTGATATATTATTAATAAGAAAAAATATATAAATTTTATTTTGTAGCTTTTGTACAAATACAAAATAATATGAGTACTATTGGTGAAAGTAAAGGTCCTGTAGCGGAAGCCATTTCCATGGCCATAACAGAAAAGTTGCAACCGGTGCACTTGGAAGTGATAAATGAATCCTACATGCATAATGTGCCCAAAGGAGCTGAAACACATTTCAAAGTTTTAATAGTTTCGGAAAAGTTTGAAGATCTTCCATTGATAAAGGTAAAGCCGAGTGTTCCTCAACTTTCATTTTATAAAGTTTTTAATAGTGTCAACTATTTAAAACTAATGATTTTTGGTTTTCAGAGACATCGTTTGGTAAATCAAGTGGTTAAGGAAAAGTTAGAACATCTTTTTCCACATGCCTTATCTATAGAAGCCAAAACACCCAAACAATGGCAGCCTTCATATACCGTAGAACCAAGTCCCAACTGCAGAGGAGGTTTTGGCAAATAGATAAAAGAAAATGCTTTTTACAATTTTCCCATATGTTTTGTTAATTCTATTAATTAAATCTTACATAAAATAAATGTAACGTTAACAAATTATTCTAAATAATAATAAAAAAACTTGCTTTCATAATAACCGTTTTTATTAGGTCGAAGGCAGTTCCTCGACACTCTTTCGGGCAGACAGAATAACATCATTTATACCTACACCGTCATATGCTGATCCACATAATGATAAAGGCAATTTATAGCGTTGTATATAACGTTTTATGTCCTCAACTCTTTGCTTGTGCCCGACATTGTATTGTGGAATACATTTTTTCAAAATATGAACCCTCGTTGTTTTCGGCTCCTGATGTATACCCATTATACGTTGCAGCTCATTTAAGGCAATGTCTAAAAGTTCTTTTTGTGAAGGATTTTGGCCAAAGTATTGCTCAAACCATTTGCCACCCATCATGACCGTAAGCACGGTATTGTCTTGCATATCAAAACAGCAACTATCGAATATTACACCCAATATAGGCCTTCTCTCTAGGGGAGGAACTAAGAAACCAAAGGCAGGCTGTTTTAACAAGTCCTTATTGTTGTATTGTAAATTGATTACTGCTACATCGACATAGGGTATGGCTAAAAGTTGACCAGCCAAACCAGGATGTTGATTTTTAAGGCAAGCAGCTAGTTTGTAACTGGGAATTGAACTAATAACATGGTCCGTCTCTATCTCTTGCTCCTTAATATTTAAACGTACACCGTTTGTAGAGAAAACCATGTCTTTGCATTCTGAGCTTAAATTTACCTCCACATTATGAGACTTTAAATAATCATTAATGCGTTTGGGTAATGTTTCCAAACCATATTTTACACTATACATGCTCCATTTTTCTTTCTTAGCTTCGGTAAATAAATTCGGTTCTTTTTCATTAAATAAGCCCAAAGCTTTGCTGTCTTTTTTATTTTTATGCATGCTACTCATAAGCATACCTTTAACTACACCACCATATTTTTGTTCCGTCTCAAAGAGATCGTTCATTAAAAAACGTACACTTATCTCTTTGGCATCGCCGGCACATATACCACAAATCATGGGACTTATAGCATAGTCGGCAATCTCTGCACCAAATCTTCTGTGTACAAAATCGTATATGGATTCATCGCCGTATTTGATTCTTTTGGCACCAGATTTTAAATCATTCCATATTGCCATCATCAAGGGTTGTGTAAACGGTGGTATGGTTTTTAAGGCACCACCCAAACTATTGGGCAGCATACATAATTGTCCCTTAGCATAGATCATACGATTCTTAGCAGCTGCATGTGTAGACTTTATACCCTCTATGGGTACTTGTAGATCTTCTATCAACTCTAAAGTATTAGCTCCTTGCATACCCTTAGGTCGAATTGTTCTTGGTCCTGCTTCAAATATGAAACCTTTTTCTTTATGCTTTTCCGTACGTATCCAGCCACCTATACGATTGGAAGCTTCAAAGATAGCCGTTGGTTGACCAAATTTTTTCAACAAATAATAGCCAGCCGAAAGGCCACTAATACCTCCACCCAAAACAATGGGCATAGTTATATTTGAATATATTTTATAAAGTTATTATTTTTTTTTAAATAAAACTCTAAAAAAATAATTAAATAAATATATAGAACAAACACTTAACTTCAAGAATGACAACACATAGCTTGTTGTTATCTGTTTGACATTTGTTGTTTGTTTACATTTTTCAGCTGAGAACAGTCATAGAAAAATATAAGTAGAAATGTGTAGATAAATTTCTGAATGTTTTTATGCAGTAGTGTACAATTGTAAAGCATACTTTTAGGATTAAGTGAAATTTGTTAGCGTAGTGTAAACGTGTTAAGTCATTTTTATAAAGCCTACTTTAAGGCAATGTTAAGAGTGTTAAAACATAGAGCAGGACTGCTACTTTTATGAATTATTTAATATATGACTGAATTTGTCATTAGCCTATAACAAATTTAACAAATATTTTTAAAAGCCTTCATGGTATAAGTACATAAATAATTAATTAAACAGAAAGAAAATGCTGGCCCTTTTATGTTAGAAGTCTTTGTAATATTTCCTTTATTTACAACGAAATACATCCATCTAATCCATTTACTTAACACCGTACATAACTAAGTCAAATAGAATCTGTATCAATGAAATATTTTTTTAAATTGAAAAATATATGCAGACATCTTTGTAACACTATTGTTAAAGAAAATAATATAAATGCTAATTGAAAACATGACAACATGCCAACATTTCTTCATAAACTTTTGCTCATTCTGCCGCTCAGCAGGACATGCCAAAGAGGCGAGAAGTAGAATGTTGAGGAAATGTTGTTGTTCCTGTTTCAATTGTATGGTCGAGGGGAGGTTGTTATTTAAATGTTGTGTCTGTTAGTACACAGATACATACATATGTATATACATATACACACTTGCATAGTTAAAATCATAATAAACAAACAAATAGTGTGTATGTATATGAACTAGTAAATGTTAGATAAAAAATTTTAGATAAAAACCGGAAATAAAATATATAAAATAAAGGAAACAAATGTATGTGTTTGTTTATAAACGTTTACTTAAACAGTCGTTGTGTTTGTATTGTTGTTAGTTAAAAAAACGTAACAAAAACAAAGCGGAAAAATATCATAACAAATGAAAACAAACAAACAAACACTTATACTAAAATACTTTCTCTCTTTCTCATGGTTTTTAATATTTTCTTCCTTTGCTTTTATAAAATGAAATAAAAATATAGGGAGACAAATAAAAAAATCAAAAACATGTAAATTACACGCACACTCTCTTAATCATTAATTTCATCTAAAAGAATGGCAGCAAAAAGGAATAATAAAATTAATAAAAGTAGAGTTGTATAGTGTTAATTTAACAAAAAAAAAAAAAACTCTTAAATTTAACAACAAAAAAGGCCACCCTTATAATAGTTAAATTATAATTTAAAAGAATGATGAAAAGTTTTTATAACAGTCGTATGATAATTATTATTGAGTTGAAATTAATATTCCTCATACGTCTGTAGGTTTATCAGTTGAAACGATAACTATTGTGTGTTTAAGAAAAGTTTTATTTCTAAATAATTCGGTTTCTCGTGAACTATTGGAGATATCGTAACGAAACTTCACAAAGTGCAAGCTGAGGTGTTTTTGGGTTAATATACAGTTGATTTCCTTCAAAGATGGTATTGAGGACTGTGTGTGGTTTCCCAAAATTAGCAAACTCATATGTATTTTTCTTTAATTTATTAAAAAATTATTTTAATATATAGATTTCTTTAAAAGTCCGTAGAAACTTACTTTATCTAGTCTTTATGTTTCCAATTTTGCTGAATAAAAATTTACTCAACAGTAAATGGCAAAACCTTGTCTCCTTTTGAAATTCTTTATAATTAAAAAAAATAATTTATTCAATTATTAAAACAAAATTGTACTTTTAAAGATTGTTTATGAATATAAATGTTTTTCTTTAGTTTAATTCTATTCCCCGGTATCTTAACCTAATCTCATTTGTTTCCCACGCTTTAAAACATATGGCAATAGTGCTCTAAACCCAAAAAAGGAAGGATGAAATTACACTAAAAAATAATAGAATCAAAAAAATTATAACCAAACTGGAAACAACAAGAAATTAACACAACAACAAATATCTTATTGATTCGGAAAATTCCTATAGAAACAAAATGTCAAAGAACGAACATCAATAGAGCTTTATTTTCGTGTTTTATCTTGACACAAAGTAAAACACACATCAAACAAAGAACCTGGCCAAGAGATAGAGACACAGAGAGTGAAAACGAGAGAAAGCCAAGCACATAAGCAGGCATCAGTTATAGAGCAAAAATAAACCCCTAAAAATATGTGACATGAATAAACTGTGTCAGAAATGTTTTAACTGCTGTCGTGAAAGGTTCGTGAAATAAAAATAACGGTCGCGTGTTGAAGTGTCGTTTTGTGTAAATCTAGAATATTGTATAAAATACATATACATACAAAATAATGTGTGAAAATTTTTGAAATCTAGAAGAAAAAATGGAAATTAAATAATTTTTTTAAACAAATTTTCAAGCAAAATTAATAAAGAATTTAAAAGTTTTTTTATGGGAAAAAGTAAATATCTACAAAAATTTAAAATATTTTATACAGAAAAATGTTTGTAAAAGAATTTTCATAAAAATACATATATATAAATATATGTATATGAGGACTTATACATATAAATAAGTTGTGTGTATATAGGAATTTAAAAATTATATTAAAAAAATGTGCTTTTAAACAGAAAATAATTAAAAATTTTGAAAAATTTTTAAATTAAGAAAAAAAAGTCAATTATATAAAAATTAAAAAAAAAAATCAAACTTAATCGGGTCTTAGGTTTCTATACTTTAAAAATATCTATAGATATTTTTATATATGTATATGGAAACGGAAAAACGATTATACATACACACATACTCTCAACGAGTGTACAAGGCAGGCAGTTAGAACCAAACACCAGAACACTTTTTCTCATAAACGAGTCAAAAATGTAGGTGAACCAATAACAACATCGTTTAAACAGATACTAACAACTCCCACCTTCGTATTATTTCATTGAACCCTATAAAGAGCAAAAACTACAAAAAGGAAAATAAAAAAACATTTATTAGTTTTATTTTTTTTATTTCTTACCTTTTGTTTTTACTTTATTTTTTCTTAAATTTTTTTTTTATTTATCAGCAGGGGACTTAAAAACTATTTAATAATGAATGTTGTAAGTAGTAGGAAATATTGTTAAAGAAAATTTCTATTCAAAAAGAGTTACGTTTTGATTTTGTAACTAAGTACTAGGTGCTTTGTTTTTTTGTTTTTGTATGATTCGTTTGTCTTATATACATATATAGTATTCTTTGGAATTATTTTTTAGGTCAATTGATGTTGACTAGAATGTGAAAAAATAGAAAAAAAGAAAAACTAGTTTGTTATGGGGCGCAATTGTGGTTAAAAGTAATTGTTTAATATCAAACGCTTTTGGTATTTTTTTCAGCCGGAAAAAATTTTATCTATTAAAATTTTTTATTTCCATATATTAGTGTTGGATAAGGATTAACATATATGTGTTTGGGAAATTGATCAGTTTTTGAAATAAATCACTGTTTTGTTATATGCATGTTTTCAAAACTAATATTTCAACATTATATTTATTCAAATTTAGTTTATTTGACTAATTTGCAGATAAGAACAATATATTTTGCGACCCATACTTCTACATAGTGTAGAAGGGGGACCATAGCCACTTTTTTTGAGACACTCTCGAATTAAACTTATTCCCAATCTTTTCCTGCTTAGTATACTTAGATATGTTGACTTTAGTTTTATCCATTTCAATGATTCCTTTGTCATCTTATTATACATATTTTATTAAATTTTCCGCACTGACAAAAAACGAAGATGCGGCAAGCCCAACATTCGCCAAGGGGCAGATTTGTCATTAGTAAAATAAAACAAAAAAAAAAATACAAATATTAAAACTTATTTGTGATAAAATTGATTATTTGATCTTCTAGCTATTCGAGTTTGGCAGATATGCCCCTATGGCTAAGATCCCCCTTCTATCCTACATAGAAATTAATAATTCTATAAAAAGTTGTTTTGAAAGGTTTTACTCCGATATTTTATCAATTATTGGAAATATTGTAGAGAAAATTAAAAACATTCAGTATTGAGACATTTTCAAGTTTAGTCTTAGTATTGATAATGGAACAGACGCGTATAGTAAGTTGAAAATAGAAGTATTTTAAAGATCCATTTCGATTAAAGTCTTTTGTCTTTTGTACTGAGATCGGGATTATCAATCACTTGCAGTTAATTAGGAATTCGATAGAGTAAGACGCAAGTTGTCCTCGGAACTCCCTAATGTACATTGTTTCTCGTTTCTCTTAGTTTAAGAGATATTAAGTTAAAGCATTTTGCCGTAATAAGCGATATTTGCGATAAAATTGTCAACCGGTTTGTAATACATTGGATTAAAGAAAAGTCGAAACCCAGAGAACATGATAGTAGTGCTCTACTCAGTTAGACCCTAGGTCATGGGTTTGATTTCTTAAGGATAGAGGGCGGCGGCGTTGAATTCTTAAATTTTCTTTATTATATTTTTATTTCTAGATATCGGGTCCTAAAATTTTAAAAATAATAATGGTGAAGGGTATATAAGATTCGGCACGCCGTAGTATAGAAATCTTAATTGTTAGTGTAATATTAATATAATTTGTCAATGAGTTTAAATTTTCATAAAAAATTAGTTTAAAGATTAAATGCGAGACGTTAAAATTTTACGGTAAATATGAAAAAAAAACTTCGAATTTTTCATACATTTATTTAATATTTATTAAAAATAATTTCTAACAATCAATCAAATCAAACATTTTGATTGTGGAATAGAGAAAACAGTTTTATTGTAAGCAAGCATGCATGTAAAAATACATGTATGTATGTTTTAAAAAAAATATACATATTTATATGTATGTTTGTAGATATGTCTGTGTTAGGACTTCATTTTTATTCCGCATGAAAAAAGGGATAATAATAAAATAATAAAAAATTTTATCAAATAATTTCTGTTCCTACATGATAGATGTATCTATGTTCATATGTATGTAAATCTCTTTATAAGTATGAGTGTAAGACGAGAGTAGAAAATTTAAGTAAAAAATAAATAAATACAAAAAGTTGGATTCGTTCGTATAAATGGCCGAAAGGAAAAAACTTGGTCACATAGACACATTGTCTATGTATAAGACGGGGTTATAAACATACATGTGTGTGTGCGTGTGTGTGAGTATTTACGTGCAACGAACGTTTATGTACTTGATAACAAAAAAAGGAAAGACAAAACAAAAAGTAGGGCAGTGTGTTTTTGTTTTCATTTTCCTTTATCTATTTGCTTTCATACTCTTTTACGGTTTCTCTCTTTCACTTTTACTCTCTCTCTGCAGTGCTAACGAAAAGCTATTTGCTCTTCATTAACTAAGAAAACTGAAAAACAGGCAACCAGGCATTTTATGTTTAAACGTTCAACGGTGCGGATGTGTAATATAAAAATTTGTTTACCAGTAATAAATAATAATTTAGTGCAGTTAAAAGAAAACAAACTAAAAACCCATAAATTAATAAATAAAATATTTATCAACCGGAAAAAAACATTAAATATAAAAATAATTAAAACTAAATAATTAATAACTTCTTAACTATGAATTGTTGTAAAATTTTTTTTTTTTTGTAATTTCTTTTTATCCTTTTTAGGGATTTTATATTTATGTTATTTTTTCTTCTTCTTAGTATGTGTGTGTATTCTTCGTTAAAAGCTTTTAGGAAAGCTCACAGTTTTATTTTGTCCGTTTTTTATCTGTTATTGTTGTTCTATTTATTTGACTTCCTTTTGATGTCAAAAAATAAGAGAAAAAGTGCTTATAAATACAAAAAATAAATAAAAAAACGATAAAAATCTTACCGCTTAAAACAGATAATCTTTCTTAATCATCAAACAAAAACTAAACAAAATTAATTTTAAACATTAATTTGTTTCTATAGAATAAAAATTAAAAATTTGTTTTTTCTTTGCAGAAATTAAACGTTTGAATAAAAATAAATTTAAAAATAAAGAAAAATTGTGTTAACCTATTTAAAGTGCCATTGTTTTGAATTAATATAATTATTATTATAAAAATATATTTAAAAATAATATCTAAATATATATAATAAATTAATAGAATACCAACCAATTACACTTAAATTAATTGATTTAAATTAATATTTAAAATTAAAAAAAAAATCAAATCCTTGTGGCTTAAGCTTATTTTACAAATTATAATTTGTATTTTGTATTTAAACGTGTGTCTGTTATTTAAATAAGTGTCAATTTTGTTAATTGGTATTCTGTAACAACAACAAAATATTTTCAAAAATAAAGTAAAATAATTAAATTAAACGCCATAACTTACAACCCAACAATCCACTTTCCCTTACGTGAAGCCTACAAATTATGGAATTCGTCCTGTAATTTTTCACCAAAAACAAATTTAGTGATTGCAAAACATTTACTAACTTCGATAAGTAACTCATGTGCAAGTTTTTGGTGTGAATGTTGGCAACAGTGGAGTGGCACGTTGGTTTAGCCTGTACTAGGTGAGTGTTATTCCTTTATTGCTTCTAAATTATAATTTCATATTTATATATATTTTTAAAATGAACATGTTAAAAACTTTTTATAAACAAATAATTCCTTACAGCCGTCCAACTATTAAGTTTTACAATATAATATCAGATCAAGCCTAAAATTATACTTCTTTTTGGCAAAAATGTTTGTAAAATATGAAATCTTGGAATATTCTTGACTGAAATTTAAAGTTTTAAATTTTGATTACAACTATTTTGTCAAAATGTATAAAAGTCAAAAACTTTTGACAATTTTGACAATTACAGCGCTCTTAAATTGTTATAGTGAGTTTATTCAGGTTTTGTAAAAATTCTGAATTCAAAATATAAAGATGTATTAAGAATTTTTTAAGATTTTAAGAAAATTTATCGAAAATTCTAATGAAAAGAGAAAAGTTTATTTTAAAATTTAGCGACTGAAAATTAAATTCCCTCTAAATTCTCTCTTAAGAAAAAAAAATTTTAATAATTCAAAAGGAGAATTTAATAAAAATTGTCGCAAAAAGAAATATTATAGGATATTTTCTATATAAAAAACCATTAGATAATGTTCTATAAATAATTAATTGAAAATTTCTATATTTAAATTTATTTATTTATTGGAAACAGACTGATGGTTCTGTCTATTGACTAGAATATATATACTAAACTATAGACTAGACTACATAAGACTAGATAATGTAGTAGACTATAAACTAGACTGTGGACTAGACGACAGACTAGACTATAGACTAGACTATAGACTAGACTATAGACTAGACTATAGACTAGACTATAGACTAGACTATAGACTAGACTATAGACTAGACTATAGACTAGACTATAGACTAGATTATAGACTAGACTATATAGTAGACTATAGACTAGACTATAGACTAGACTATAGACTAGACTATAGACTAGACAATAGACTAGACTATAAACTAGACTAGACTATAGACTAGACTAGACTATAGACTAGGCTATAGACTAGACTATAGACTAGACTATAGACTAGACTATAGACTAGACTATAGACTAGACGGTAACGGTCTTTATGTCCATGGACGTTATGACACACCAAAAAGTGTCATAATGTTGACAATTCTTGAAAGTGTCTTAAAATTTTTCGTAAAATGCATGTAAAAATTTAGAGAATAAATGGCGCACTATTATTTGGCGGATCGGCACCTCAATTATGAGGTATATATACATATATACATTTTTTTTGGTTAGCACATTTATAATTTCATTTAAACATTTGCGGTCGAATAAAAAAAATTTTTAATAACAGTGCTATGAGTAGTAATTAAAGGAAATTTCAATTTGTAATACAATATTAATTTATCGATAAAAAATAGTTAATTGTCACAAACCACATATGTACTTAAAAATGTATAGTTTTAATATGTGCGGATTAAACATTTTATTTTTAAATATAATACTAAAAATAATAAAAAAATAAACAATGCGGTTTTATATTTGTTATTTCAAGAATCGCCTATTAAATTTGTATTCTTATACTTTTCATTAATTTTTTTAAATCACAAAAATTAAAACTCTTTAAATATATTACACATATGAAACAAAAAGGTTTATTTTTAATTGTTCACCTTAATTAAATAGGATACTTTTAACTATTTACTACAAGTCATTAAATTTAAGTAGAATTAACGTACTATAAACTTGTTTTTATGTTGTAAAAGAATATTTTCAAACAGTCAAAGTGTTTAAAAAACTCGTTTGTATTAAAAAAATAAAAAAACAATATTTCCATTTTCCCCTTAAGACACTGAAGGTTTTCTTATTTCATACCTAATTTACTTTATTATATCGCATGTCTGATAAATTTTTCTTTCGTAAAAAAACACGCAAGTTTTCAAGCTTTTGAAAATGTTTGAAAAATGAAGTTGTTTTGTAGTCGTAAATTAAATATATTTGGCCTATTTGTTAAAACACATATTGTAAAGAAAATTGCCATTAAATTAAATTTATGTTTTGAAAAAAGTAAAACACGATTAAACCAAATAAATTTTTTATAGTCATGTTTGCAATTGTAGTACATATTGCAGAAATAAAAAAAAATTACTACAAAGTAAGAAATGGAAAAAAAACTATTACTGTAACGATAAATTTTTATTTTAATAATATTTTCTTTAAATTTTCTCTTTAAAAGAATTTTTGAAAAATTCTCTTTTGTTTTCAATATATTTTTTTACTTCTAAAGAATTTTCCATATATTACGATTTATTCTTTATATTACGAAAATTTTCGATAATTTCTTCCTATTTAAATTTTTTTCAACACCTTTTTGAAAAATTTCATTTTTAAAAAGAATTTTCGATTATCTTTTTTTTGTTAAATTATATTTTTATAATTAATTTTTGATAAATTCTTAAGTTATAGAAGATTTTCAATAGATTTCTCTTTTTATAGAAAATTTAAATTTCTCATTTTATAGAAAATTTCAATTTCTCAATTTATAGAAAAATTTAAATCAATTTTTGTTTAAAAAATTTTGAATTGGTTTCTTTCTTTTTGATTAGTCTGTACTATAGTTTATAGCCGAGTTTATAGTCAAAATATCAAGATCACAAGTTATTCTTTAGCCGAGGCTATAGTAGACACAATAGTATTGTCTTTTATTTGGCACTAATGTTTAGTTTGTCGTCAAAACTGTTGTTGGGTCCATAGACAAGTCTATAGTTTATTATATAGGCGACACTATAGTGTAGTCTACATACTAACCCATTGTTTATCCTACAGTTGAGTCTATAATGCAAATCTTGGCGTTACAGTCACGTATATGTTACCAGCTAAAAAATAAAACGAAATACTTCCAAAAGAATAACATTTATCACCACTTCAAAAGGAGCATTAAGTGAATTTGTTTACCTTCTGAGGAAATGATGTTTATTGACTTTCAAAGAAGCGAAAAGAATTCAATTTTGTTAAAAATTTTGAATTTCCTAATAACATTCAAAAAGAAAAGAATAAAAATAACCTCCTGAGAATGACTTCAGATGTAGTGAATTTGGAATCAAATAAAGAGGATATAAATGACAAGCCTGTTTTATAATCATAACTTCTTCAGGTCTTTTTTATTACTTCCATGGAGTAAATTCTACTTTTTTTGCTGCGTTTAGAACTATTGCAGCCTTTAAGGGTTCTTCACACGATCACACTTTTCATGCGTAAAGCCTTATAAAAAAGTAATTTTAAAGTCCGTATGTGTTTACACGATGTGAAGAAATGTTAACAAAGTATGATGAAAAGATTTTTTTCCTTTCTTCTTTGTGTTTAATTAAAAATCCTTTACTGATCTATTTTCCATCTGTATTTTTTCTCATTTTGTGATGGTTTCATTACATATTGCGTTTAGACGATCCCACCCTTTCTCATCTACACAAAATTTTGACAGAATATATTACTGTGCTTGTGTGCAGAGGGTTTATAGTCGGGACTATAAATTTAGTTCATTCTATGAGTAATACAATACATTTAACACTATAGTTTAGTCTACCGACTATAAATTCTACACTACAGTCTGTAGTCTAAAGTGGAGTCTATAGGCTATACTATAGGTTTGTATATAGTAAAGTTTAGATTATAATTTATTCTTCAGTCGAGACTATTGTCTTTTCTATAGTCAACACTACGTTTAAGTTTAATCTAGACTAGACTAGTCCGTAGATTAGTTTACAGTCTACAATCAAGATTATAGTTTAAACCTTAGTCTCGTCTACAGTCTAGACTACATTTTGGTTTGTTGACTACGCTATAGTTTTCTAATAAGTCTAAACTCTATAGTTTAGACTACATTGTAGTCTATAGTTGAAAGCAATGTATAGCATATATTCTGGAGTTTATAAACACTTTTTGATCTATAATCATTTACATACTGTCATAATAATATATAATACGTGGTTAAACAAATGTTAAGTAATTTTCTGTATCAACTTATAATTCTTAATATTGTTTAACTGAAACCAATTATCGGTTATGTTTAAACATTTATAAAGCAATTTAAACTTAAATAATAAAAACGAGTCATTAACTTGTCACATTTTATACAAAAACATTTGCATGAACAAATAAGTATTTATTGAGGTAACTCTATCTCAAATAAAATCTGTATATATCATTACAATAACATTAAAAATTATTAATAATTTTTTAATTTTCCAAAAATATAGAGCTGCCCTAATGTTCATCTATGTTTTCTTATTGTATACATTAACGCATACCACCATCATGTTTTTTCTATCATATTTCTATATGAATGTTTAATAAAGCGTAATTTGTTATTACAGTATCAGGGTATAAATAAAACGCAAAAACACAAAAAGAAACAAAAAAGAAATGAACAAACAAATATGAATGAATGACAATCAAATACGACAATTGAAGGATTTTAAAGGTGGTCGCGTCAATGGTCACAGATTAATATTGACAATGGTCTATTGGTGTCCACATTGTCATGAAAATGGACAGTTGCCACCACCATCCTCTAAGGTAACACAATAGTAAAATATATAACATTCTAGACATTTTCATGTAAAACTATACACTTGTATGTATGTATGTATGTCATGTAAAGTACTTTCACGTTTTTTTTTATATTCATTTGTAAATTCGATTCGTAATTATTTTGGCGGTCATTTTTTTGCTGACGAAATAATTTTTAAATTGTATATAAATTTTCTATTAGTCTAACAGTGCAATTGAGTGTAATTTTGTGTAAAAAATGAAATTTTTTTAAATTTTTTGTCTTATTATTTGTCATGATTGTTTTGTGTAAAAAAATAAGAAAAAAACATAAATATGCTTTATGTAGAAAAAATTAGGTTGGCTATAATGTATTTAAAATTATATTCACACTTACTCATTATATTTATCATATTAGTTATGGGGAAGATATGTTCAACTTTTTCTAGTAAAAAAGTTTTTGGTAAATTTTAGATTTTTTATATAAAATTAAAACAATTTAATTTACAAAAAAAATTTTTACGCTAAAATTCTGGGTCTATTGTCGTCGCTATAGTTAAGTCTTTAGTTCGGGCAAAGAAATACAAGGAATAGACGAGTCCTTTATTTTTATCCACCTTGTTTAGTTTAGATTAGATAATTTTATTTAGATTAGAGCCTATAGTTTAATGCACACTAAAAACCTTAGTTAGTATATACTCTAGTCTATGAATAGTCCATAGTCCATAGTCATTATAATTTAGTCATGTTTAGTCTGCAGTCGATACTATGGATTAGTCTATATTCGAGCTTAAAGCTTAGTCTATAGTCAAGAGTCGGGACAATAGCATAGTTTATAATGGATACTAGTCTGGATTGTAAACTATAGCCTCGACTATTAACTAAATAAAAATGACGGCTGTAGACTATAGAGTTAGTTTATAGTCGTGACTACGGCTTAGTCTATCGTCGTCATTCTATAGTCGACACTTAGCTTAGTCTATAGTCGAAACTATAGCAGAGTCTATAATTAAGATTATAGCTTAGTATAT
>NC_060952.1:8364413-8379413 GCF_022045245.1 Lucilia cuprina | reverse complement strand
TAGAAGTGAAAATTCTCACACATACATTAAAAGAAATAAAAAACACATGAGTGGCCAAGAAAAACAAAGAGAAAAGAAATATCAACAACAAATCAAAAATACATCAAAGTCATTTATTAATTATACCCTTTAGGGAGTTTAAATTATGAACGAAAGACATAATGTTTGGATTTCATTTTGTTTATAAATTATTTTATAATGAAACTGTCATCTTGTTTTTTTAGAAAAAGTAATAAAACTACATTTAGTTTAATGTTTTTAATATCAGTAACACATTTGTTTAATAACTTTTGAAAAGATACACATAACGTATGCTGGTTATTATTAGAAAATTATTAATCATACGTTATGAGGCACAGTAGGGAAAATGAGAAAAAAATGGTTAATAAATATTTTTTAACATCTATTATTATAATTTTAGGTTAAAATCCAAAATTTTATGAAAAAAAACACAATTTTTAATTTATAATAAAAAATCCAACTTATTGTGCAAATTTTTTCAAACATATAAATTTTTAATTAAATAGAATTAATACAGTTAAGTAAATTTACTCGAAATACCTAACCTTAAATACTAATGTAAATCAACACGTTATCCTTTCCATTATATGAGAAAAATTTTATCAACTCTAGTAATTTGTGTAAACACACCTTTTTTTATTACAAAAGTAAGAGCGTCTTAGTAATCAAAATATTAGCCGTGACACTGTCAAATGTTTAAATTTCTATATAGCAGCTAAAATTTTAAAATTCTACTTTTCCTTTTTTGCAAATTTAATTAATATAAATGTTTAATTACATCCTAGGGGATGTTGAAGTTATAGACTGCTTTGTTCCGCTGCTTATGTAATCAAACAATAAAATCTAAATATGTAAAGATAATAAAATTATTAAAAAAAGTATGTACGTATGTACATATGTATGTATCTGTATGCATGTCAAAAAAATATATACAAAATTTTGTATGACCTAATTGTGTTAATATTCGCAAGTCAAGGAAAAGTTTAATGAATTTAAAGTGTTATTTTTAGGGACGAGTTCTTTTGCGTTTGTTTAATATTTAAACGTTGTTAACTTTAATTATTAATTCTTATGGGGATAATGGGTTTTAAATTTAGTAAAAATGTAATTCAAAAATATATTTGCGTTTTAAACTTCTACTATCGACTAAACTACTCCTGATTTTTGCTGAAACTATAGTCTGATACTTTTCTGAATTATAGTTTTGAATATGGACTAAAATTAAACCACAGTCTAGATTTTAGACCAAACAAGAGCCATGACTATAGATCAACTTACAGTCTATATCACTTTAGATTATACTTTATTTTAGATTATATACTAAGCTATAGTTCACATTAAAGACTAAACTATAATCAGGACTATAGACTATAGGCTGACTTAAAGGGTAAACTATAGTCTGAACTTTAAACTAAACTATAGTCGGTACTAAAGACTATACAATATTCTACACTGAAGACTAAAAGTCTGGGCATCAACCTATATTTAAAAATATATAGACTAGAGACTTCAGTCTGAGCTGTAGACTAAACGTTAGACAAAAAGTCTGGATTATAGATTAAACTATAACTATATAAGAACTTTAAAGTAAACTATGCTACGTACTATAGAATAAGCTATACTCTGGATAATAGACTAAACTTTAGTGTGGACTAAGTTTTAGTCAGAATTGTAGACTAAACATAAATCTGAATTAAAGTCTTGACTTTAAACTAATCCATACCTGGATTATAGACTAAGCTATAAACTGAACTATTGACTAAACTACAATTAGGACTATAGATTATACTATAATCTAGACTATAGATAAAACTAGAGTTAGGACTATTTGTAGACTAAACTATAGTTTAAACTATAGCTTGGAATATAGAGCAAACTATAGTCTGGACTCTAGATTGTAGTTAGACTAAAATATAGTATGTACTATAGACTAAAATATAGTCTGTACTATAGACTTAACTATAGTCTGGACTATAAACTGAACTATAGTTAGGCCTAAAGACTATGCTAAAATCAGAACTATAAACTAAACAATATTCAGGATTATAGCTTTAACTATAGACTAGAGTAAACTTTAGACTAAAGTATAGTCCGGACTATAGACTAAACTATAGCTAACAATATGTAGATTAAACTATAGTGAAACACAGCCTAAACTAGACTAAACTAATTATAGACTACAGCGTAATCTTAAGTCTAGACCGTAGACTAAACTATAGTGGTGAATATTGAATAAACTATATTTCAGACCAGACAAAAGTCTGGGCTTGGGCTAATATATATGTATTCTTGACAAAAGATTATCCGATAGTTTTATAGGGGACGCTATTGTCTGGACTATATTCCAGTCTACAGACACAACTATAGACTAAAGGCTGAACTACAAACAAAAACGGATTAAAGACTATTTTATATATATATTAAACTTTGGTCTGGAATAACATAATCTCTGGATTATAGACTAAATTAAAGTCTCGATTATTGACATGGATAAAGTCGGACCTAAAGACTAAAATCTAGAGTCGGGACTATAGACTAAACCATAGCTCGAGTAACTATTAACAAAATGTTTATGAAAACTATAGTTTTAACTAAAAGCTGGAAATATTTCAGTGTTGCCATATGTTAAAATAAGAAACCTATTTAAAATTAACACCTTAACAAGGGTTAATTAACTAAAATAATTATCTCTTTTTTTTTTTGAGCACCAAAAACATACTCCTCTTTCTCTGTTAACAACAACTTATGTTTGTTGCATGACAGTTTGACATTTGAGAATTTTATCTAAAGGAATTTTAACACGATTATTTCATGTAATCATGAATATATGTTTCCTTTTATTTAAACAAACACATACATATAATAACTAATATTGTACATATAAAACTATATTCATATTTATTTAAATATCCGCCGAGAGTTACCATTACTACTTTTTTTCTTTTTGTGTGAAGCTAAAGGGAAGTTCCCAGCAAAAGCAACTAATTGTGCTGATTAGCTTAAGATATTATGGCCAACTTACGTGTTAAAGTGATTATTAATATAATATATATTTTAATATATATATTTTTTCAGTTAATTTTCTTTTAAATTAAAATTCTTTGTCTTTAGTTGGTGCTAAGTTTGTGTTTTCCGAGTTTAATTTGAATTCATCGGCCAACAAGACAAGTCCGTTGGCCAATTGCTGGTAGTAGTATTTTTTAACAAAAATTTTTTTAATATTTTTTTGCATACATTAAGGAGAGCCCTAGAAAATAATAATGGCACACACACACACACACACACACACAGCAATAGCAATTTCAAAATGTTTAACATTTCGCCGAAGAATATGAACAAATAAAAGTTTTTTTTATATCATTTTTTTAATTCAACAAGAAATATAATTTTCTTTTTTAGTAGCGAAAGAACAATCGTCGGAACGAGTTGATTTTAAAAATAAAAAGGCAAAATTTTGTGTTTTAAAAAATTTAAATTTAAAAAAATAAGGAAAATTTATTAAAATATTATAAAATTTAAGAAAAAATATGAAAAATGTGTTTTCATAATAATAAATTTAGAAAAAAAAGTTTACATAAATAAATGAAATTGAAAAAAAGATGTTAACTAAAGAAAAAAAATCTTTTAAAAAATTTAAGAAAATTGTTGAAAGTAATTTCAAAAGAAGCAAAGCAATAAAGAAAGAAATTGAAAATATATCAAAGTGTATGTATGTGTGTTTGTAAGTGTTTTTAATGAGTGTGTCAACCTGCTCTGCACTTGTCATTTGGTTGGTTAATGACGACGTCATTATCTAGTGTCGCCTTAGATTCCGCGTTATTTTAGAAAATATTGCTCGCAATATAAAAAAAACTATTCGCCGTGATCTTTTCCTTTTCTTAATTTTTTTCCCTACTCTCACTAGCTCTTTTTGCTTAACGTGTTGCTCTTCCCTTTAAAAATATCACACATATAATTTTGTTTGTAGCTATTTTTATAATAAATTTTTTTATTAAAAAAAACAAGCAGTAAAACGTAGACAAAAAAAAAATACAAATCTAAAAGTATGCTTTGACAACGTAACAAAGAAAAACATTTTGTCCCATAGTGTTTACAAATTTAAAAAAAGTGTATTATAAATAATAAAAGTTCTTCCTCTCAGTGACCAAAAAAAAATTACAAAATATTAAAAATATTTAAAAGTATTTATAAATTTTTAGCGTTTTCATAATATAAAGCAAAGTTTTTATCTTAAAATTTAACATTTTCAAATAAAAAATAAAATGTCAAAATGTCTTTTTAATTAGCAAAAGCATAATATTTAGCCATACTCTTCATTAACAACATGAACAACGTCATTATTTTATTGTAAATTTTTAAATAAATATTGTAAATAGAAAAAAAATATTTCTAAATGCAATGCGACAACGAAAAAATGCTGAAAAAATTCAAAAACAAATCGAAATAATAATAAAAATAAAACGCTAAAAATTGCTAGTATTTGTATGTTGTAGTTGTTGTAGTGTCAATAATATTTGTTTAATTCATTTTTACATGAGAAATGGCGAACTTGACAGACCTTGACCCTCAAACGGTTCAAGTAAGTTTTAATTTTTTATATTTTTTTAAAATTTTTAAAATTATTAATGCATTTAATTTACATTTATCATTTTAAATGAAAATTTATTGTTTTTGAAAAGTTTATCTATTTTTTAATGAAAACATCTTGTTTATTTTTAATAAAAACTAATAAAAGTTTTAATTGGTATTCGTTAATGTAACGCCTTAAGTATGATCTTTATGATATTAAGTAGCCATATTTGTTGATCTTGTTAATTATTTAAATATCATCATAAAAAAACAATAGATTGTAATTTTTAAACAATAGTAAAATCTATTATAAACAATAAAAAATGTTTCAATACAATAATTGAACAAAGAGAACAGAACACAAATTCTAATTGATTCTCTAATGATCTTTTGTGATCGTTTGTTTATTTAAAGTTTAGACGCTTGTTTTAAGTTGTTGACTAATTGATATATAAGGCTTTAAAAAGTTTAAGTTTTATTTTAAAAGTAATCACATTTATTTGCTCCGACGAATATTCAGTATTATCCAGGAAATGATTACACAAAGTAATTCATTACATAATCAATTACAATTACTTGAAATGTGTAATTCTGGAATAACCAATTACAATTACTTGCAATTGATCTTTTTTCCAATTACAATTACTTGTAATTTGTAATTGACCAATAACCAATTACAAAAAATTGTAATTGTAATTGAAGTTACCATTTACAATTATTTGTGATTGTAATTAAAGTTACCATTTGCAATTATTTGTAATTTAGTTATCAGTAATTACAATTTACATGTAATTATAAGGAACAAAATTCACAATTACAAGTAATTGTAATGTGAAATTTTTACAACTTTAATTACAATTACAAGTAATTCTAAATTGCAAAACTGCAATTACAATTAAGTAAAAGCAATTGTAATTGTTAAAGCTTTAATACATTTACTTCATATATAATTGTAATTGAAAATTATTTAATTACTTCAAATGATGGTTAAATATTTTTTATAATGTGAACGTAATCTGTCACCAATTGTTTAAAGATAAAGATTAACCTGAAAAGTAAATTCAAATATTAGTCATCACCTCCATTAGACTTTTGTCGAGATCTTAAGAACTGGAGATGTTGGTGCCTTTGATATTCTACAGCTTTGTTTAAATAGATTTAACCTTAAGGAAAATTCAAAGAACATTATAATATGCTAATCTGTTGTAGCTAACCAAACCATTTTTAAATTAAATTATCTTGAAAATAAAAATTATGCAAATCATCCAATTCATTCAATTATTTGAATTTATAAATTAGTTTGCCTCATATAAAAAGTAAAAAATTCTTTAAGTTTTAATCTAACTCAATCATTTGGTGATATCATTTCTTATTATTTAATAAGTCATGATCAGCATAGACGTATTCATGAGAATGTAAGATTGAGGTAGATTTGTGAGTAACAGCAGTTTCAGAAATATTGACTAAAGGAAATAAAGAAAGCCACAAAGAAAATTAACATCCATTTTCATCGATCAAAAATGATCAATTTTGAGAATGTAACGTCAGGCGTAAGGGGTAATGATTACAATTACATTTGAAGTACTAAAATTTGTATCCTAAAGTTATGCATTCATTCAGCTCTGCGAATGTTTAATTTTAAGTTTTTAGCTTCTATATTATAGTACGAGAAAGTACCAAGAAGTAAACTCTTAATGTTTATCATTGACTTGGGGCTATATATGCTAAATGTCATGTTTTAAGGTTCAATATTATAGAAAACTCAAAGAGTACTATTTAAAGAATGAAAAAGTACCAGTATTTTTCCTATCTCTTCTTATTGTTCATACATAATTTTCTATCTCTAATTTTGGCCATAACATCACACACTTTCATACTTAACGGGTTGTTCTCTCTCTACAAACTAAGTGCTATATGAAGCCGTTTTTGTTGTTGGATCTTGCAGATATCTGAGGTCTTATAAAAACTGATTTTAACATAAACACAGACTGGCCTTAAAGCCAATACAAAATTTTCCATCTCTGATTTCGGCTATAACAACACACAGTTTCATACGTAATGTATTGTTCTTAATCTGCAAACTAAATGCAAAGTGAAGCTGTTTTTGTTATTGGATCTCGCAAACAACTGGGGTCTATAGGAAACTGATTTTTACATATACACGGACAGGCCTTAATCGACTTTGATATATTTAAACACTAAGAATATATATACTTTAAAGGAATGGAAAATTATATTATAGGAATTACCAACGGAATGGCAAACGATCAATTACGATCAAACTTACATTTTTATACCCTACACCAATATAGTGGGGAGGGTATTATGCGTTTGTGCTGAAGTTTGTAACACCCAAAAATATTGGTCCTAGACCCACCTTAAAGTATACCAATCGGCTCAGAATTACTTTCTTAGTCGATTTAGTTATGTCCGTCCGTCCGTCTGTCTGTGTGTCCATGTAAACCTTGTGTGCACGGTACAGGTCGCAATTTTAAAGATAATTTGATGAAATTTGGCACATACTCTTCTTTTGATTCAAGGACGAACGCTATTGAAAATGGTTGAAATCGGTCCATTATTTCTCCTAGCCTCCATACAACCGTACCCCCCGAATCGGGCATTTAGGCCCGCAGTGCCCAGAAAGAGAATGTTACAATTACGTTAAATGTTTTATAATATCAACAAAAATCAGCAAAAAATTAGTTTTATAGAACATAAATGACTCTGAAGTAGACGTAAATTCATCTACCAAAATTTATAAGGATAGGCCCATATTTACCCATTCTCCCCTATGAGCCCTCTTGTAGAAAATCTCTTTTTTGTCAACAATAAGTAAAAAATTTCACAATAAAACAAATTAAATACTTTATATAAAAAAATCTACAATTTTAACATACTGACTGGTGTAGGGTATCATATGGTCGGCAATGTCCGACTATAAATTCATACTTGTTTTAAATTATAATGCTAAAAATTCAAATTGTATTTTATAAATCTTTAATGCTAAATTAATCTTATATATTTAGCCACTCATTAAGCTATAAATCAATTACAAAATCAATAAATTATATATTTTTGTAATTAAACTTATTAATAATTCTCTATTATATTTACTTTTCCAGGGGATGTCGGGGTGTGATCAAAGCACTGTCGAATCATTGGCTGAAGATCCAACAGGTTCACCATTTGAGGTCGATGATTGTCTTAAGGTTCGAAAATATTATTGCTTTCTGCTCTCCAGCATTTTCACATTTCTCACTGGATTATTCATCGTTATATGTTGGAGGGCATTCACATTTATATGCTGTCGCAAAGATCCCGATTTGGGACCAAACGATCCCAAACAAAAAGAGCAGAAAGCATCACGAAACAAACAAGAGTTCGAAGGAACTTTTATGACAGAAGCAAAAGATTGGGCTGGTGAGCTTATATCAGGACAAACCACAACTGGTCGTATATTGGTAAGTGTTAAGGAAATTAACAATTCAAATTTTGAACAAATATTTCACAGAGCGATAATAATATAAGTTATAGGAAAGACTTAATTTTAATACATATGTTCTCTCTTCAGAAAGACTTTCTCAAATATTTTCAACACACATCTTTTTATAAATATTAACTCTTTTGTCTTATGGTTGTACGTTTTTTGTTTCCTAATTCCTCATAAAATGTTTTTACTACACAGGTTTCTTACTTTGTAAAGTTTTAATTTGTAACAGATGTTATATGTGGGGCACTTGTGGGACAATTATTACCGGTTGTTTAAATATTAACACTTGTCTATTGTTTATTTAGTGGGCTTCTGTGTTACACTGACCAAAATCATAATAAAAAAACAAAACTTATGATGGGATCAATAACTTCCTGCTTTTTTTAACGAAGACATGTGTTGATTTTGAAAACAGAAATGTTTGGAACAGAACTATAAAATAGTCGCGTGTTTGTCTGAATATATTCTTTCTCAAATATGGGTTAATATGCACTTTTAAATAATTAATGTTTTCGTGCAGATGTCTACATTTCTACATGAGTAAATGGAGAGTGTTATGTGTTCAAGTACATTTTTTATACATTCATGTTATTCCGTTTCTATTTTTTGGTTCTTAAGAGTAATTTACAACGTTTAATTTTATACATTGTGTAATTTAATACCTTTTAACTGTTAGGAAATGTCTAATGTAGTTAAAAATTGCCGGTTATCTTTCTTTTTTATATAGTTACTTTTGTAAATAATACGACATAGCACTTTTTTCAATGTTTATAAAATTTTAAGAACGTCCCAGCAAAAACATACATACAAATTACAAGTAAGCATGTATGTAGTTATTCGTAAATCATTACTAAACTCATTGAAAGTAATGCAGGCGGTATGTAGTAGTCATTGAAATATAAGTCTTGAGTAATCTAGTCTAGTCTATGGTTTTCATGTTTTTGCTGGGAAATTCATAAGTAAAGAGTACATACAAATCCAATAAATATGGATTTAGTCTAGTCTATAGTTAAGTGTGTACATATATACATCAAAGCCGAAGAAATACTCATAAGCCTCTATCGGGCCTGTTATTCGCTTCCTAACAGTGTCTCAGATGGGAATCGAACCCACGACCTCCGGTCTACTAGATTACAACACTAACCTACAGGAAGGCCACAGTCTAGTCAATAGCCTATAATGTAGTCTATAGTCTAGTTAATAGTCTTATCTATAGTGTAGACTATAGTCTAGTTCATAGTATTGTATATAGTCTAGTCTGTAGTATAATCCATAAACAAGACTAATAGATAGTCTACTCTATAGTATTGTGTATAGTCTAGTCTAAAGTCTGATCTATAGTCTAGTCTATAAACTTTATATACTATATATAGAATATTCAACAGTCTAGTCAATAGTCTGGTCTATAGTCTAGTCTATAGTCTATTCTGTGGTAAGTATAGTCTATAGTCTAGTCTATAATCTAGTCTAGTCTATAGTCTAGTCAATAGTTTAGTTTATTGGCTAATTTCTAGTCTATAGCCTAGTTAATAGTTTAGTCTATACTCTATTCTTTTCTTTAATCTAGTCTATAGTTTAGTCTTTAGTCTAGTATATAGTCTAGCATATAGTCTAGTCTATAGAATTGTTCATTTTTTACATCATAGCTCCTAGTAGTCAAGTTTTAAATTTGCAAGAAACTCGAGTTTCCTTTATATGTCAAAATTCTAATTAATTTTTGGCCACCCTCATTTTTCAATAACTCAACACCCACTTTGACTACTAAAAATCCTATTTATCCGTAATTATAATAACCATATAATGCAATATAAAGAATTATCACAATAAAAACAAATATCCGCAATAGGTTATTTACAACAAAATAGTATTTACATTTAATTATTACAACATCCAGCCATTCAAATTAAATGTAAGAAAATGTTAACCTTAAATGTGCAAAAACCGTAAAGGATGTCGTAGGATATTTAATTAAAAACGACAAATAACAATATAATAAAGAAAGTTGTAAAATCTAAATAATTTGAATAGACACTAAAACTACAGAACGTATACTAAAATATTTGACTGTGTTTGAAAGTAAATGTAATTGGTAGTGGGAGTGTTAGACAAAATTAGAAACAGCAAATCTTTTATTAAAAGAACTCCCATTGTTAGGTCTGTTATTTGTTGTAAAACACAAATTTCTAATTTACATATTAAAAAAGGAGAAGAAAATACTAATACACAATAAACTAAAGAATTTTACAGCTACTGTGTCGTATATATATAATCTAGTCTATAGTCTAGTCTATAGTCTAGTCTATAGTCTAGTCTATAGTCTAGTCTATAGTCTAGTCTATAGTCTAGTCTATAGTCTAGTCTATAGTCTAGTCTATAGTCTAGTCTATAGTCTAGTCTATAGTCTAGTCTATAGTTTAGTCTATAGTCTAGTCTATAGTCTAGTCTATAGTCTAGTCTATAGTCTAGTCTATAGTTTAGTCTATAGTTTAGTCTAGTCTATAGTCTAGTCTATAGTTTAGTCTATAGCCTAGTCTAGAGTCTAGTCTATAGACTAGACTATGTTCTAGACTATTGTGTAGTCTATAGTCTTGTTTTAATTTTGTCTATAGTTTAATCTATAGTCTGGTCTATATTCTATAGTCTATAAAACTTTAATTAAGAAACAAATGTCAGTTACAAGTTCTTAACTTGCAACAAACGAAAATTGTCACACAGTGTTTGCAAACATAATAATAAACACAAACAACAATACGAATGATTATTTATAGACAAATATATATTTAGAATAAATAATAGAAAAAGAGTTTTTCAACATACCAGATGTATAATACCAGCTGCTGTTAACCACACGGATATAAAAATTGATACCAATTGCGCCAAACGTATTGAGCTGGATGTTTTTAAAACATTCAAATATTGCAATATATCCGGTACAGTCATAAGACGCAGTGCTCGCAGAAAACGAAGACCTTTTCATTTCATGATGATGAAAAATTTGCAAGTTAGGAAGGAGGAATATAATCGTTGTTTGTTAAATGTACTAGTACATATAATAGTGTTAAGCATTATCATTACAATCATGCATTTCGATCAAGCAGACAAAACGTATGTATGATTGACAAATAATAAATTATAACAATATTTTTTTCTTTCTTTCTTTCTTTCTTTCTTTCGTCTCGTTTGTTTTTTTCAAATTGAGATTTTTTCAAAGAAAAACCAAAGAAATCATATTTAAAAAAAAAAATAAACAAATTTTGAAAGCTTACCGATCCATGTTCGATCTAAATATATTGATACAAAGGACGGGGGTATTGTAAAATAATCTACAAAACTGTACATTTCTAACATAAACCAAAGTTTATCGGACGCCGCTATGAACTGTAAAATGAAATAAAATTGTTTTTGTTTAAGAAAAAAATTAAGATAAAAAATATTTAAAATTGAAAGTAATTTGAAAAGAAAAATACATAATTTTTTAAGAAATTAAAGTTAAAATAGAAAGAAGATAATAGCTTAAATAAAATATATAGAAGAAATAAATAAGTTTTTTTTTCACACATACATTTTTCATATAGAAATTTTGAGAAAATTAGGCAAAATTTTTTGTGAGTGTAACAAAATTTGCGCTTGGAGTGTATGGCCTCACATACGAGGGTCTTGTTATTAGTCTGTTAAATAGTTATACGCAAAGAGGATTTAGTGAAGAATTTAGTTTAACTTTAACTCATCTATGCCGACTTGAGTTTAAGAAATTCTATTGATACTTTGTTTTTCCCAGCTAAAGAATTGCTTTAATCGAAAGGTTTAATTTACATTGCCTTTAAATCAGTGGTCGGCACTCCAGCTCATCGGGGTCACAGATATTGGCTGCTTTAAGTAAACAACCCTTATGTCAGTCAAACTTATAAAAATAAATAAAACTAATTCTGTTCTTAATTAGTTTCAAGTGTACACATTTGCAATATGGGTATAGCCTTTTTGTGTTTATCACTGATTTCAATAGAGCTATAAGGAGTAAATTTTTGGAAACTTCTATGATTTCCAATCTAAGTTTTTCTTAAGAAAACTGACTCATAATGTAATATAAAAAATTTTATATAGAAAGAACTGTACTTTGGCTCATTAATACAAAATTCCACTTTAACATTTTTGAAAGAAGCACATATCGTTATTGCCCACAATCCGCTCTAAAAACACTCCACAAAAATTTCGTACACCACAAATTTGAAAATTTCGTAAACTTAATAGAAACTGAAAATATTTAAAGACCAATATAAAAAAAGGCAAACCAAAAACTTACTCGTATAAAAAAGTAAACCATGAAAAATATATTGAATGCAAGATCGATTTGTTGAGTAATGTTAGTACTCCATGGCTGACATCTTTCGACTTCTTCGTTAGATGCATCAACGAAGTATATAATGAGTGATGCAATACTGAGTATAAATACGAGTACGACCTGGAAAGGAAAAACAAAACGAAATTGTTAAATTTATTGAAAATTAAATTGATTTTATTAAAATATTTAAATTCTACTAAGAATATACAAATAAATTTCTGTAAATATCAAATTTATCGAAATTTTTTATATTTAATTTATCAAAGCATAATTTTTTAAAATATTCTCTAAAAATATCATATATGTTCTCTTAATATCGAATTTATGAAATTGTTTTTTTAATATCAAAATTGTTTTGTTTTAATATCAAAATTAGCGAAAATTTTCTTTAATTATCGAATTTATAAGAATTTTTCTGATAAATTCGAAAATTTGATTTTTGTAACCTTTGAACTCTATAATATTTTCCGTGACTTTTAACCCCTTACTAATTATGCAAATGAGAAGCTGTGTGCCAATTTTCATTAAGCTGTCCGAAAATGTACGAAATAAATCGGAATTTTTCTTTTAGTATTGAAATTATCAAAATTCGTAGATAAAATTAGAATTTTTCAAAATTTTTCAAAATATTAAATTTTCTTTTAAAATTTTTTCATAAATTCTTGTTAAATGTCCATAAAGAGAAAATTTATCGTAATTTTCTAAAATATAAATTAGTCTTTTGAAGTTTATCGTAAAATCTTGTTAAATATCGAATATATCAAAATTTTTCTTATAGAAAATCAATCACAATTTTTAAAAAATTTACATTTTTATTACAATATTTTTATTCAAATATCGTAAATTATTTAGGCTTCACTTAAAAAAAAAATTGTGAAACAAATTGAATCCAAATTCTTTTCAAACACGGAATTTCTCAAAAGCTCTCTTTAAAGCAGCGTAACTAAATGAGCTCTCAAATATGCTGTCTTGTACTCTTTCCTTTACTCGTACGTATGCAAAAAAAAAATAAGAAAACCACTCAGAGAACTAATTTTTTACTCTCTGCCTATCGCTGCTTTAAAGAGAAGACTTTCAGGCATAAGCTCTTAATATGTAGAATTTTGTTAAAAATATCAGATAAAAATTCTTTAAAAGTCTATAGACCGAAAATAATTGGAAATTTCATGATGATGAAATTTCTCAGTATCAGTATACATAGGGTACCTATAACTAGTTCTTTATAAATATCTAAGTTATTTTAAATGTTTAAAGATTTTTAGGCCTATTCTGAATTATAAGCTAACAGGGAGTTTGCTCCCTCTCCTAAAGCATGCAAAAGGCAACTAAACTCCCATGGAATAATCGTTCTTAATTGGCCTGATGAAAACTGATTGAAAATCTATAATAATGACCAAATTTAAAGACAATTTCACATATATATAATTTACAAATTTTTTTATAATTATGTTATTATTATAATAAATTCAAATTTCAATTATTATATTAATAACATCATTACTTAACTAGAAGTAAATATTCATATTTTCAAAAGCTTTAACGATATCAACAAATTTGTCTTTTTTAATTTTTTATTCAAAATATCAATTACATTTTTAAGTAAATCCACCAATTTCATTAAATACCTCAATAAAATAAATGCCAAATTATAAAAATAACAATTACTACAACAATACTTCCTGCAACTATAATTAATGGTCCTTTCCAATGACGTTTACTTTTACTGAACATTTATTTTCCTTTGTTTCGTTTTCTTTTCGATTTTTTTTTGTTAAATTTTCATCTATAACACACACACATTCTATTATTACAACGTGCTATTGGTATCTATCAAAATTCGTTTTAACTAAAGTAATTATTGATTTTATTTCAGTCTTTTAAATTTTTTATATACATATATACATTTTTCTATATTTTGTGCTTCATCAGCTTTAAACATTGTTAAGAAGTACATATTTTTGTTGTATGCTAAGTTATATACATACATAAATTTTTTTTTGGCTTTCTTTATAGGTCATCGTATTGTCACTTTCTCTTACAAATTTTAATGCGACTACCAAGATTGAAGCGATTTTACTGTTATTATTGTCTATCTATTATACACACAATTTATGGTCCTTTTTGTACGCTATAAGTTTTATTTGTTGTTATTCTATGTTGTTCTTGTTGTCATTCCTTTTGTCTGTTTATCAATCGATAAATGGTAACAACGACGACGAAAACAGCAACAACAACATCAACAATGACAATAATAAAATCAAATAAACGATGACGTGAGTTCAAGTTATAAGGGATTAGGGGACTCATGCTTAAAAGTCAAAAAGTAAAATGAATTCCTGTACGTAGCTGGAAATTTTTATAACATTGCTAATTTATAACAAATTTAGTATTTTTTGTACATATTTTTTGCAAGACTAAAGTCTATATTATAGACTGGGCTATTGACTAGACTAAGGAGCATAATATAGACTATAGTATAGACTAGACTAAAGACTAGACTAAAGACTAGACTATAGACTAGACTATAGACTAGACTATAGACTAGACTATAGACTAGACTATAGACTAGACTATAGACTAG
>NC_060952.1:8361579-8364313 GCF_022045245.1 Lucilia cuprina | reverse complement strand
TATAGTCTAGTCTATAGACTAGTCTATAGTCTGGTCTATAGTCTAATCTATAGTCCAGTCTATAGTCTAGTCTATAGTCTAGTCTATAGTCTAGTCTATAGTCTCATCTATAGTCTAGTCTAGTCTAGTCCATAGTCTAGTCTATAGTCTAATCAAGTCTATAGTGAAGTTCAGTCCTGTCTATTTCTAGGCTATTCTACAGTTTTTTATAATCTAAGCCTTAGTCTAGTTTTTAGTCGTTTTAATAGCTTTGGCTATAGTCCAGCCGGTAGTCTAGTCTATGGTCTAATGTACAATCTAGTCTATTGTTTAGTTTATAGGCCAGTCGATAGTCTGGTCAACAAACCTTTGCAAAATACGTTGTTTCATATTATCAGACAAAGCTCTGCACAGTGGTATAGCATATTACACAATGAGGAAAAAATAAAATTAATTTGTTACGCTAAAAAATCCTTGCAGTTTAGACCCTCAACTAACTTAGATTACATAAAAAATAATATTTTCATTATAAAGCTGTTAAACACATTTATGCAGCCGCCAGCATAGCATGCAGAAGATTCCTGCTTTCAATAGATAAAAATATAAACCCTAGTAGAACCTTTCGAACGCAAAAAAAGGACCAATACAAATGCTGGACATTGAAAAAAAAGTTCATGAATTGATATTTAAAGAAAAATTAAAAAAAAGATTAAAATAAATAATAATAAAATATAAAATAAATAATTTGTTTACTTCAAACTGAAAGAATAAAAAGAAAAACAATGACTGTTCGCAATGAATGTGAGCATGCAAATTGATGATTTGAAACTCAAATCAAATTTAATATAAAACTAATAACAAAAATTAACAGCTGGTACTTAACAAAAACCTTTACTAATTTTAATTTTTTAAAGTTTTTAAAATTTGCTGGTTGTTTAAAAAATTAAAGGGAATTGAAAAAAATCTAATTATAATAAAATAGAAAATATTTTCATTTAATTTGAAATAAGAGAAAATTAAATAAAATTTATAATAATTAATTAGATAAATTATGTATAATATATCGAAATAACTTTAGTAATGTTGTGTAAACTAAAATGAATTGATAAAGTGCACAAATTACTAAGGCGTAAAATTTATTTATTTTAATTATTTATTAATTAAGAGTTAATAATAAATAACGTAATTGTTTCAAGAAAGTATCAACATAAAATTAAAATTTAATAAAAAAGAGACTTTTTTATGAGATGATTATTTATTGAAAGTAATGATACTTAATTGATTGGTATTTTTTACTTTTTTTTAATAAAATGTTTTTTGTTTTGTTATTTATAAAGGAAAAAAATATATATCAAGACCTTACTGTCTAATAGCAGCAAACTAAACACTAAATAAAACAGTATTAAGTAGTTAGTAATAAATATGTAGTATTTAAAAGTAGTAAAATACTTTTGTTTTTTTATAATTATTATTATTTTTACTTTCATTCACACAACCGTTTTTTTTTTTCTTGGTTAATATACAGTGTTGTATACGTGGGAAAAATGTTTAAAAAAATTATTCAACAAAAGAAACCTCATCAATATTAAACGAACAGCACTTATAAAATTGATTTATAACTTTGTGTTTACTCTTAAAAAAGTAAGAACAAAACCTAACAGTTTAAATCCTTAAACTGACATTCTATAGAACGTTTTAATTGGCAGCAGCTTACTTAACTTAACAAACAAGTCCCTGTTCCTAGAATAACTTTAAAAAACCTTTTTTTGTATTTTTATATAAAAATCTCTTTAAAATATTAAAATTAATAAAAAGTTGTGTTTTTTTTTCTTTAAATAGTTAATAGTTAAACGAAAATAAAACTTACCAAACCAACGAGCAAGAAGAACACTAGGAATGTTCTTCCCAAAACAGTCTCACAGTATACATCACCATATCCTACTGTTGACATGGTTACAATAAGAAAATAGACACAGGTCCAATAGGATAAACGATGTGCATTATTAAAATCCAGCGGATCGCCAGAGTTTTCCAGCTAAATTTTAAGTAAATGCAAGAATTGTTCATCAGAAACATTTCATTAACATCATCATCATTATCATCAGTATCATTAACATTTTACATTAAAACACAAATCACATTTATTAACAACATTTAAAACATTTAGGCATTTCACAAAATAAATTATAACGCTGTATAATGCAATCATACAACATTACCTTATAGATTGTAACTTGCACTATTATCATTAGCTTTCATACAAAATCAATTTAATTTTTAATATTCTATATCCTTTATATGAAAGTATTTTAAGTTTATAGTTAAATAGTAAAATTGTAAAGTTTATACTATTGGACATATTTTGTTGCTCTAAAAGAGGTTTTTTTTATAAAATATTTACAGTATATGAAAAGAAACATTTAGTGAAGGAGTTTTTTTTTTGTTAAACAATTAAACTTCAAATAAGGTTACAAAGCTTTAACAGTTCAATCATTCATTTCAAAAATCTCTGGCTTGATGGAAAATCTCTTAAATGCTGAACCATTATTTAAAGTTTAATTTAAGTCATTGTTAGTTTTGTTTTAAAGAAAACATACATATATAAATAATTATTTTAATTGCAACACTGTGTAATAAAAATGTCTTATTAGTCTATAGTCTAGTCTATAGTCTTGTCTATAGTCTAGTCTATAGTCTAGTCTATAGTCTAGTCTATAGTCTAGTCTATAGTCTAGTCTATAGTCTAGTCTATAGT